>NC_088098.1:171513559-171816590 GCF_036370855.1 Dromaius novaehollandiae | reverse complement strand
AGGAGAACAATCATGTTTCCACGGGCTTTCCTTTACCTTTAAATGGCCTTCCCTGTCTCTGTAAACTTCAAGTACCAACTGCATTTGCAAGCTGCTAAAACATAGAGGTAGATTCATGGAAACCACATTAAATCTGAGTGGAATGTGACAGAATATGTTTTCACAAGAGGGTGTTTTTTCTGCTCCATCGGATGACTGACATGGCCAAGACCAAACTAGAAAAGCAAGGCAATGGTAGACTAATACATACCTGTAGCAATGTGGCAGTTACGGCAACTTTGTTATAGAATCTTGTGGATAACCCAGTTGTCAAAATGAGTAAGATTTCTGTGATTATCAGTCTCCAAATAAAAGTACAGGAACATATGAGCAGGAGGGACTTTTGGGTAAGACAGTCCAGTCCCCTGCTACTATAAGCACTATATCATATAATCTCATTCATAAAGTTAAATCATTCCTTATGCTGTGTTATAACACAGATGTTCCTGCTGGGGAAGATATTGCAAAGTATATTCAGGTTTTGAACACCATCTTTTTTTTTTTCCTAATCAATATTTCTCAATCAACACACGAACATACAGTACTGGAGAAGACTCTTATGTGGTAAGATACGCTGGTAAACTTTAGTCAGAGGAAGTCATCAATGTCTGAAATAAGGCTCACTGTCTATTTTATCTGCATATTTTGTCTAAAAATCACTGCAAATTCAGAGGGGATTTGTTTTCAGGGGGATTTAGCTTTCACTCAAAATTCTGGAAACAAAAGGGGATCATAGTGCTTCAAAAAAGTGATGCTCTCAGATGAATTGTGCATGGCTGAGCTAAAATATCTCTACAGACATTTTTAACAGCCTTCTGTCAGTTTATTGTATATTGTGAAATTGTCTAATACATCTACAGCTTGTTTAAGAGTCTTTTCCTCACTCAAGGCCTGGTCAATAAAGTCTTTTCCAATCCTGTAGTGAAAAACAACTTCCCAGTGTTCAGTAACAGGCATTTTGGCTATAAAACAAACATCAGTGGCATTTTCAAACAGGAGGAGTTAGAAAGTCTTATATCTAAGTCGGTAGAAGGATGTGCAAGTGTGTTCCTCTGTCCATGTATGTGCCAATGTATATGAGACAAATTGAGAGAAGGACAGGAAAAGCGAAGGGGTGTGTGTGTGTGTGAGGGAATTCTGAAAGGACATCAGCCAACATGTTCTGAAAGCTGTGAGTGGAAATAAGGTATTCTGAAAACACATATTTTAAGTTTTACTAACTGGAAGAGTGTTGGTGTAATTCTGTCTTGGACTCTGCATGCTAGTATCAGAATATGCAATAGTATTTTAGTCTGGTCTTTAAGGACAGCTGAGTTTTACAGTATCCATTAATGGTTTATGATATGCAGAAATAGCTTAGAAGAAGAAGGGCTGCTAATGTACTAGCTTGGTTTGAAAAGAGTTACAAACAAATCCCACTAAACAGATTTATCTCACTTTAGTTGAGTTTAGACAAAGTACTCCAGCCCTGTTGAGGTTTGCATTTCTGGCTGGTAAGTGGGTTTTATTCCAGCTCTTCAAGTGTCTGGATATTTCCCCTTCCTGTTTGTCTCCATTGCAGCAATCATATCAGACATGGATTTACCATTATTTGTAAATCACAGAGGAGATTTAGCTTAAAGCAGAAGCCTGGTTTGCTGAAATTTTAGACAAACTTAGCGCAAGTGTGTTAGTGTAATAAAACATTTGTCATGAACTTATGAACCTGTAGCTCTTACAGATTTGTATCTCGTGTTTTATGGTATAAATGGTATGTATACTTTCTTTACTAAGTATCTGTCAAAATGATGCATAGCTTTCAAATAAAATATAGCTCAGGATGAATCTAAATGTGAGAGATGTCCAAGAAGGCAGGTAACAGGCAAAAAAGGAGATAATTTATCTACAGGCTGTAAATAGCATTTCAGAATGACATTTTTTTATCTTTTTATTGCACCGTAACAGCGTTATTTGATATAGGCCTCTATCATCAATGGAGTTCAAATAAATTCATGGGTTTTTGGGCAGTGACTTTTTCAAGCCATTCCAAACAGGTTGTGCAATAATGCCTTTGTCACATACCATCATGGAGTTTTCATATGTTACGTATTTGATACAAAAGTAATTTCAGGAATGTGTAAGAAATTCAGGCATATGATGCCTTCTTTTTAATATATCTTCCAAGCTTTAAAGTCATGTTCTCAAATAGCAGGAGTACAATTGTACGGGACTCAGAGAAGAGAAATTTATAATGAATATATTTAAAAATTTATTGGAAGAGGCCTCAGATCAGCAAAATACTGAAGCAGTTATTAAGTCTCATTAAAGTAGATGGGATCTAAACATAAGCATACATGGTTTGCTAAGGGGATGGTTTCTGATCTGGGCAACTAATGAAGACACATTTCTTTAAATTATAATATTGTGAAGTTAAAGTTCAGTGTCCTGAATGAAGAACATCATAAACTTTTTGTTAGGAAGAAGAACTTTTTCTATTAAAAGTAGATAATTTTTACACATGGGTAATAGTATGATGATGAGTTTTAAAATTATAAGAGATAGATTGAAAAAAGAAATCTTAGAAATTCCTTAAAGAGTTTTTTTTTCCCTCTCTTTTAATAGTAATCTTCAGCTATCTGTTGGTAAGAATTCTTAAAAATAGCATTCTTGGTACAAAGATAGCTTGGTTTTATAGGAAGGTCATGAGAACTGTCTCCATATGTTGCTAAATGCCTTTCGGGCATTTTGAAATGTCTTAAACACATTGTATAAACAAAATACTTGGTGGAGAAAGATTTCCATTGTCATTTTTGCAGCATGTTGTGCCTAACTCTTTCTTGAGTGATGTGACCATCTGAAACTCATTCTCTCTTCTATTTTAAAATTTTCTCCTTCCAAATCCAATTCACTTTAGGTCCCTGTTTCTGACCTTTCTGCTTCCTGTCTCCACCTCCAGAAGACAAATGCCACTAACTGAAACAGTAGTTCTCATAGAATATCCTTATTTCACTGCAGCATAAGCATACTAGACCTAATGTGTTTTGAGACATTAAGACTCCCCAGGTCCTATGTGCCTCGTATGTGCCGGACTTCCTGAGGCTCTGCAGCCCAAGCTTGCACAAAAAGTGGCCATTAGCCCAGTTCTTCCAGATGTTAAGCATCTTGGTCCATGCTACTACTTCTGTCAGATTGACAACAGTTTGGAAATCTAGACAAGTGACTCAATTCTACTGGGAGAATATTTTTGCTTGGAGAAAGAAAACATGTCCTGGTATAGGCAGACATGGGTAGTATCACCTGGAGGGGGATACAGTGTGGCTACTGCTTCCTACTTCACTTTTTGGTAAACAAGATCCCATGCTACTAAGAAACTATATCCTTAAATTGAGGCAAGAGTGAGAAGGAGGAAGAAAACAAAACTGATTTTATGTGTGTTGATTTTTTTTTGTTGAAACCAAGAGAATGTAGGCCTAGTACCAATACGTATGTATCACATGTCATCTAACCGTCCAGAAATTTAGAAAATATTTCCAAGGAAAAATACTTGACTTAGCAAACAGGACATGGAGCAGGACCTCATTTGTCAAAAGTCTCAATGGGAAAATAGCAAGTTGCATGACTGACTCCAGAACAACAAGGAACTTTTTTCTCTAACTGTGCCAAAATTTTACCTTGTCTTGCCAGGTAGTCTAGACTTTTCAACTCTCAAGGACATGTAACTTTGATAATAGCTATTATTACTCAGTTTTAACTGTTTAGTCAGATACTAACCACAATATACCATGTTGTTATGCATTTAAGAGTATGTGGAAATCACTGGGTCACACTTTTTATGCACATATTAATGGTCTGATTAAATAATCCACATACTATGTTCTCTCTCTAAAATATGGTAAATCAGTTGACATATCTTGGGATTAGGCAGAAAAATGAAAACATGAGTCATTCAATCTATTTAAGCTATGTCTGTGGTGCTGGAGTGGAATGGAGCAGAATGAGCAGTAACTCTGAATCAGAGAGAAAACTCACTATTCAAATTTTTCTTCATCCATATCAATTCGTAGTTCTTGCCGTGATCTCTGTTATTGTTTCCTCAGGTATATGAGAGTGTGCTTTCTGGCATTCTTTGTACATTCCTTTCTTCTTTTACCCATTCCTGCCCTTTGTGCCACAGTTTCCACATATCTGGGAAGGGTAGACTGGGCTTATTATAGTTTTGAACATCGCTTGTTTTATTTACGTAATATTTCCAAAACAGAAAAAGAAAAAGAAAGAGAAATTGTATTTCCTCCTGCTCCCCCTCACTAACAGCACACAGGAAGAATGATTCTCTTTCAAGACCAATTTTGGTAGTAGTTCAGCCAGAGTAACTGTTCTTCCTTGTTCTTCAGTTTCTGTCAGATTATTTCCCTTTTTACTAGGTGACAGAAGAGTTGGATGGCCTTAGGTACTTTCACTGTTGTTATCTCTGTACTCAGAGACTCTTGTGTTTACACATGCTTAAGGGCACACCCTTCAAAGCTGCTTAATCTGCTTCTATAGAGCATAGCTGAATTCCTTCCTGACTGTATTTGCAGAGTTTAAAATTATGAGATGTCTTTAGAGTAGGTGTAATTACCTACACATGTTTAAGACACTTCTTATCCTTTAAAAGGCTATTGATAGGTCCAAAATTAATTAAATAGCTTGTCAGCTTTTCATAACTGTACACAAGATGGGTGGGGGGGAACCAGTGATGCTTTCTAGTTCTTGGTAGAGAAGTATCAAGAGACTCAGCACACTGTTCACTGCCAGGGTACCTGACTCATTTTGCTGAAGTCTCTTCTGTATCAGGTAAATACTGACACTCTTTTCTACAAGATTGGAGGGCCCCGACAGAAAGGGAAGTAGCAAGACTATCAGGGCAGCAGGTGGAGGGACAAGATGCCTGGGATCTGCATGCAAAATATGCTTCTGCTCTCTGCTCCAGTGGATACCCTAAATTTTCTTTTCAACGGATCAGATCTCCTGCAGCAGAGGCTGCTACTTTACTGATATTTCTTGACTCCTAAGAGAAATGAGAGTCCTTGGAGAATTCCTTCTTTTATATTTAAAAATATACAGCTGAGTTTGGCATGGGAAATAGTTGCAGGAGGAGGCTGATCAGTGCTCTGTTGGCTTTTGCTTCCGGCAGCAACAATTTAGTTCTGAGGTAATACAGTATATAGCAAAGAAGTATTGCAGATAGGGCTGGGATTCAGCTGCAGATGGTAGTGAGCTAAATGTAAATGTCTAGATGTTGGTGAGCTAAATATCTAAATTCATTTACAGTAGTGGAGATTTAGTCAATTTAGCTATTGGTGGATTCTCAAGTGCTATTCTATTCAGCTGACTAATACATGTGTTCATCTGAGATTGAACTGAATGTTCTGTAGACTTCTTTTCAGGCTTAATTTGGTTTTATAACACAGGAAAAGTGATGTCTGAGATGCCCTAGAATATCAGCAACAGACAGAAGTGATGAGAGACCTGTGTTTCCGAGCTCAGTCACACTTGATATTTGATATGGAAAATGAATGTAATGGCTAACTTTGCAAACTGACGTTTCTGTTAATATCTCTCTTAAATATAGCAGGGTCATAGAGAATATTGGCTAACAGTCTAGCAGCAGAGCCAGCAGGAAGGCTGTGTATGCAGGCTGCATAGAGCTCTATGTACCACGACCAGCTGGAGAACTGACTCTGTGGCCACTCAGTGCAGTTCCTTCTGGGAAGAGGCTGCTATTATAGGACTTCCTTAAGACCAGACCCTAGTCTTTTCCCAGGGATGTGGTGTTAATTGCTTTCTAACACATAAACCATATCTTAATGCTAAAAAATTATTCACTATACGTTCACGCAATAATAATCATTATTTATTTAATGGCAAAATCCTGGTAGCTGTAAAGGATCATTCTATTTTTAAACAGACAAAGTGATAGTGTGGTTGTAGTTGCGATGATCTAAGGATATTGGCAAGGCAAGTCTTGCACATAATGGTAATGTCTTTTATTAGACTAGCCTTGCCTTGCTTAAATAGATAAATAACCTTTTCAAGGTTACAAGTTGCTACAGAAACTTAAGCATTTCTATCTGTAAAGCCCTAAACTTGTAGGATCAAAAGAAAAACAAGGGCTCAGAAATGACCTGCCTATCTAAGACCTCGATTCTTAGCAATACCTGGAGCAATTCCTGTTAATTCACAGATCAGGTGAACATAAAATTTGGGCCTCAGCCTTTTCTCCTTTTAGTGAATCAGATTCTGAATGCTGGTTGGCTGAAACCAAAGTCATCTGCACGGAGTATGATGTGTGCTGCAGTACACATGAAGTTGTCTTTATTTCTTCTGTTTTTTCCGTTAGTGCTTGTACTGAATGACTGCAAGAATTGTCTCTTGTTCTTTCAAAAGCAAGTCATTCATTAGGATGCTTTACCTTTAGTAAAAGATGTGTTCTCAACTTCAGCATGGCCACTAGCCAGAAAAGCAATTTCCTTTTTTTTTTTTTCTCTTCAAAAAGAGGTTGGAAACCATCAGTCTGTATCAGGAAGAAGGATTTCAATTTTAAAGGTGAAATAACATTCGCTCCTTTTACATGATAAATGGAAGAAATAGGATACACTAATGAAAGAGAGAGGACATAGCAATTAAAAATACCAGGAGAGGGTGGTACACAAGTCTATCCTCATGTTATCTTAAAGTAAATTAGCATAGGAGGTTAGAGAAGCCAGACTTCTTTTACTTCATAAATTACTCAGCTTTCAGTACAGGTTTTACAAGAGCACATATTACTTACCTGAACAACTGATAGTGTGGTGTTTATCACATGCTGCCTCCATTTGTAAGGTCATAAATTCCCATGCTGCAGTTGCCTGTAACTTGTTTTAGTGCTAAGTGCAGCAGTAAAATGCTGGAAAAAAATCTATAGATTGAGCTTATAATACCTGACTCTGTATTTTATCCTATCTTAAAGGAAGTAAGAGATAAGGCTGAGGTTACCTAAAATGAGCAGATACAGGAATAATTGCTACTTAGTGTCCTGACTGTCATTTATACATTGATTCTTGACATTTTAATGGATGAAAGAAAGCTTTTGCTTCCTACATTAAACCAAGGTACTTCGGTTTAGTATGTCCACTGAAACTCTTGTCCCTTGAAACTTAAACACATAAATCAATATAAATATATAATTTCAATATATACAATTTATGCATATATATATATAGTATGTGTATATATATATGTGTATATGCTTACATTTATATAACTTACTCAAAAAATATTATTGTACGCTGTTTGCATGTGTCCTCTCTTGAAAGCAAAAAGTTGTTCTGACGTGGTTTTCATTCTGGAAAGAATCAGGCTTTTAGACTGCAAATCCTTTAGGATGGAAACTTTGGTTTCACTTGGTTATACGTGAAAGTCTATCCACGATGTCTGATTCACTGATTATGTCCCAATATATGACAGGCCTTCAAAAACAACACAGTACACTTCTTCATGAGCAATCAAAGAGTTCTGTTCCCTGCCTTCTGCCCCAGCACAGAGTTTGGCTGGGATTGAAATGCTCTGTAGAACAAAATTTTTATCCAGGTGACCAAACAATATCCAGCTCAAATAGATACATAATTATGCAAGAAAAAAAGAGTTTGTTGCCATAGCTTGTACAGCCAACATCCTCCTTTTAGAAAATGTTCATTAGGCTTCTTGTTAGTCTGAGTAGATGGAGACTTTTACATGTCACCTTCTGCATACACCTTCGGCATACACTCACCAGAAGCAGAGAAATGTGCTTTTGCATTTCTTTCAAAGATTCTGTGTGATTTTATAGCATGTATTTTGCATTTGCCCAGCCTATCTGACAGGATAAATTAATCTAAAGTAGACAACAAAAATCCATTTGAAAGGATACAAGCCAAACACATTCTGGTCAGTAAAAAAGAATATCAGAAAGGAGCAATAGTCTATTTGCATTAAGCCATGGACATATTAAAAATGAAGATTAACTTGAAAGTGAGTGGCAGAAAGACCCGAAGTTGCTGTAACCTTACTGTCAAGGAGGCTGACTCATCCTTAGGTAAAAAGATGTTTTTCTCAAGCTTTCCTGCTTTTAGATGAACAGCCTGATCATTTCTCTCTTTCAGAAGAGTATGGTCTGCTTTGTTATGCACACACACTGTATTACAATTTGTTCTAGATTAATACCTAGACTTTTTCTTTTGTGACTTCTTTGTTTCAGTGTTCTTGATGAGAACTTCATCTTAGATGAGAAAGTTTATCTGAAGAAGACATGTTTGCATGATGAATACCTCAGTAGACCTTATGGAATAATTTATTTTTAGATGCCTACAAACCGATGGGGATTTACTTGGTGGCAAAGGAAGTGCTAAGTGTATTATATCCCCTTGTTTCCTACTCACCTGATGCAGGTTCACTTCAACTCTTCTACCCCATGCATTATATGCAGGTATTTTGAAAGAAGCTGCCATAACATATCTGTTCATCTACAGCCCTCTGATATTGGTTTGCCACTGACATATGATGAGACTTGATTGGAAGTAGTGAACAGGCATGCTCCCATCACATACATCAAAGCTGTATCTGCACCTGATTGTAAGTTTGCTTCAAGGAAAGGCTATCTTGCAAAATAACATTATGAAATAGGCATGCAGATTAGATCCATCTATGTCAATTATGGCAAATTGAGTACTTTATAAAGAGGCATTTAAATATTTTTCTACTAAGTTTCTATACAAAGAAAGTGAAGATGATTTTTTTACACCAAGAAATTACAAAGATCATAAAACTCAGACAAAGCACAGTTTTTAAGGGTATTCAACACCAGTAATACCTTTGTAATATTAATAGATCTACCAAAATATTAATATTTTTCTTGCACTTGACAATGAGAAGTTTTCCTACCAATTCCTTGGATTCCTTCATTTAGAAGAAGTATTCTTCTTTCAAAACAAATGAATAGAACTTTATTTACCCCAAATATTTTAAACAATTTCATTTATCCATGAAAACAGAAAAAGGAAAAAAAATGAGTTGTTTCAATTTTCAGCAAAACTCAAAAATTGGTGCCTGAATTTGATTTACTGTTGCCATCAAAAATCTTCAGCCAAACTCCCATAAAAAAAAAAAAAAATCATGTCTAGATAACTCTTGTTTGACATCTATTTTCTGCAAGTGGCTAAAAGGAGTCATTGTGTATCTTCTTTCTCCTATAGTTAAGAAGAAGTGATGTGGTTGTTTTTGGTTGGCATTAATATGGTTTTCCTTGTTGTGTTTTTTGTTTCAGTTTCTGAAACATCAGAAACATATCAGTTTCTACTGCTTTATGTTGGCTTGATATTCATACTGTTCTCCATCTGTAGGATAATTATGCTGTCTTGGAAACAGTCAGTCATATGTTGCTTACTGCAGATCTAGTGTGTACTTCAGACTTTGAGGACTGCCTATCTAATGTCCAACAAAATTATAGTTTCTTTACAGATGTCTTTAAAGGTTGCTCTTTTGAGGCAACATGAGATGTCTTGAAACTGTTTTGGTTTTGATATCTTAGTAATTTTCTCAGCTGCAGGATCAGATAGTACCATTATTGGAAAACAAGCTGTACTATTTTGTAATTTGCATTTCTCTAATAGGTATGACATCTGCTTGCAGACTCCTGGAGCATAGTTAATAATGCTGCTGGAAGATTTTCTCTTTTCTGTATTTTGCAGATGTTGCAACCAGTGATGCTCAGTTTTATGGTTCTCCTGAGGCTCCCGTGAAAAAAAAAAACAATAGTGTTGTGTATATGTAATAGGACTGATACGCAGACAGTCTTTCTCAAGTCTTTCTCGGGTCTTTCTCATTACTACCACATTTACGATGGTCCTTTGCAACCATCGGCACATGACTCAGGAGGTTTTCAAAACTTCACATGTCCTGTTGCATGGAGAAGTAGATTCTTCCGCAGATAGCTATGTACAGTTGCTGAAGTTTATTCAACTTTAATGGAAGAGTCAGTGTACATTATAATGCATACTTACCAAACAGGCAAACAACAAACCCTAATGAAAACTAAGCAGTCAGCACATGAACAGGCCATCATCCTAACCATCTTGTCTTAGTCTCATAGCAGAACTAATCCTGTATCCCACATTGGGAAGCTAAGACAAGAAAGTTAAATGATTTCCTCAGGTTTACAGAGATGCTCCAGAACCAGGATTTCAAAGCAGAAGTTCTTCTGAGTAAGATTCATGAGACTTTAGCCATCTACATAACCTACATCTTACATATTTAGGGCTCAATTCAGATACCTAACCTCAGGCATCTAGTGACATTTGAAATAGCTTAGAGTATCTAGGGCACCATCATGTGTCTGGGAGATACAATACAAGACTGTGAGATACACAAGCACTTCTGATGCAGCACCTGAAGGGCAGCAAAATAAACTAAGTTATCTCAAAAGACCTTTGATACCTATGTTTAGGCAAGTGGATCAAGCCTTTACTCTTACTTTTCATTCTGTGCTTTTATCAGCATCAAGAGAGTAGACTATCCAGTTTAGTTCCTGACAGAAAACAGAGAAATATCTCAGAACAACTGTAGTGACATTAGCAATGGCCAAGGTAACATGGATGCTGTAATTGTGGCTTGATTCAGAAACCTGAGAAAAAGATCCAGTGAGCTGTCACCAAGGCTTCATAACCTCTGCATCTGGGCACATCTTCCGGGGCTCACTGTGATGAGCCCTGGAGTCCTGGTCCACTGATTGTTTAGACAGCATCGCTCTCCTTTATGAAAGATGCATGTTTCTGTTTCTTCTTTTGGCCACACAAGAACAAGAAAGAAAGGGAAGAGCTGATGCACACCTGAATGCTATCCCAGTATGAGCCTGGGATCTGGTTTGGCTAAGCACCCTGGTGCAGCATCAGTAAACCTTGCCTGGATGTAGTATCACAGATATAGCTGTAACTATTCAAGCAATCAGCCTGGTATATAGCTTGTGGCTCTCTTTGAACCAAGCCAAAACACTTCATACCCACTGTACCTCCAACATGTTCAAAAACAGAAGAAAGGACTAGGAATTTACTCTAAATGAGAGAAAGGGAAAAAAAGTTGAAATTTCTAGGAAACCAAAATTGGGACTTTGTAATCCCCACAGTTTGAGTCTGCTATGAAGAAGGTAACTATTTTCAGCCTGACAACAACATAGGACAAAAAGGTAATAACATAGTACTATCCACAATGGGTTTAACCAAAGATTCGTCTGGGTCTATATTCTGCTGTTAGCAGTGGGAAACAGCAGACACCTGGGCAAGAGTACAACAAAGCAATCATGGAATAACTCCCTGCAATATGTTCCCTGTCTCAAGCAATCTGGAGTTCTGGCAATGGATATCTTCTACAATATGAAATAAATACTGCAGAAGCAAACGCACACAAACCTTGACAGAGGTATTTGTATTTAACAGCTATTGATGGATTCCCCCCACCATTTTACTAGTTGCTTTTTGAATTCATACCATCCTGTGGGAAGCAGATCAACAGCAAAAATACATCTTATTTGAAGAATCACTTCTTTTTTATTTCTTCTGAATCTGACTTTTGTAGTCCTCATGTCACTGGGGGGTATTTTTCAGGGTACATATAGCACTATTAATGTAGGAATTTTTAAGCTAATCATTAACAAATGGTTAGTCTAAACTCATTTTACATCGGGAACTGAAAAATCGCTGTATAAAAATAGTAGTTACTATCTAGTGAGACAGAGTTTTCTTTAGCAATAGAGAGGTGAAAGGCTCTTTATTCTGTTCTCACTACCAGTCTCCTGAGCCACACAGTCCTCCAGGATGCAGGATTTAAATGTTCAGCAAAATGATTTCCACTAATACGACAAAACTTTTCATGGTGAAAGCCCAGCTGGAGAGTTGCACCTTTTATAGGAGTCTAACACTGTGTTATTACTAGCATCCTGAAAGTAATCTGTGACAATAAGGAAAGAAATAGGGGCCATCAATCAGACTGTCAGTTCCTGTTTCAACCAGAACACATTCAAGCAACATATTGTAAACCCAGATCTTTCAGTGTGCCAGTTTAAGAAACCTTTTCTTGCTGATTTGCAGCCTCAGGAGGAAGAACACTTACTAGATGCTGGTATTGCTCCTTATTTAATTCAGTGTAAGTTCATAAAATAAGTTGCCCAGATAATTGGCTGTGTCCTCAGTCTATGTGCACCCGAGCTATATTTTTTTCCATAGATGCGAAACAGATTTACAACTTAAAAGTAAGTGCAGTGATAAAGCAATATTACTAGTAATAGGCTTGTGCCAAGTTTTATGACCAACTAAAATAAAAAATGAGTTCAGCCACTTTGAATAATTGAATCTGTCAGGTCCTGCTCACTGTTTTCTAGATCCTGATGGGAAACTCAAGACTTGCATAAAGAGAATTAATTTGATTCTTTCATTCCAAACAGAATACATGTAGTACTATCACTATTAAAATAATAATACTTTAAAAAAAAAGCCTGATGCTGAAATGAGCAAGAGGTAAATTTGTTCTTGAACTTTATTGTGCATTGAGTTAGTGTTCTCAGCTGAACTTGGGATCTTTTTTGTTTTGGAACTGCAAGCTATTCAGTGTGAAATTGCAAGCTGTAAGTTATGTTGTCAGTTCATGCAGCTGATCCTTTTACAATCCAGCATCTAGTGCTGCAGAATTGTAACATTAATATTAATGTTAATACTAATAATGTAAGTAGTATTATGGCACTGAATAAAACTGAGCCTGGGATAGAAATTTAACTAGCAGTGGGACTGTTATACAAAAGGTGTAGTATCAGTAGCATAATTGAATGTGTTGGTCTAAGCATAAGAAGAAGGCAATGTTTGTTTCAGAAAGTATTTTTTTTTAAGAAAATAGAGATATCTGAAAAAAAAATAAAGATGTTTCTAAGTACATTTTGAAAAGATGTCAACTGGACTTGATAATGCAAACCATGGCAAATAGCTATACTGTCTTCTGAAGCATTCTTTCCTTCTTATGAATGAAACAAGGCCTGCACTAGGGTATTATCTTTTATTAGACCAGCAGATTCAGTCAAAAGAATGGGCCCAAAGTTTGTCTCTTTTCAAACTATATCTATGGATCTGGTAAAAGAAATTGCCTCTTCCTATGGATATTGCTGTGCTTGTATAAAGGAGTTTATTTCAAAATAAACCATATATGTTTTTGTTGATTATCATTGAAGAGAAGAATAAATATCTTTTCATAAAGGCTGGGAAAGTTGTTACTTTTTTCTTTGATCTGATCATTTTATCATATTTTCTATAAAATGCAGTGAGTGTAGCTAGCCAGCAAAGCTATTAAGCAGCAATGGTGAGGTAGCCCCTGCTGGAGAAGGGCACTCTGCGAGGACAGAATGCCTCCTGGTGCCCCTGCCAAAGCCCCAAGCAGCGCAGCTGCGCATTGCCTCTTCCCGCCTTGCAGTGCTCTCAGGACAGAAGCACGCACTGGATTTTCATGTCCTTGCTCAAACAGTTTCCCACAGGACCTTGGACACTTTGCAGCCTGTGAATTTGCATAATCTCAAAGACTGGCTGTAATAATGGTCCAGCCTTTCGAAATTTCCCACTAGGAGAGATGCATTTTCAAGAGGGATATTTTGTACCGCTAGTGGCCAGGCCTTCCTGGTTCAGTATGTTGCATTTTGTGCTCTTTGGATAATCTGCTTTCTTACTTTTATGCCGGAAAGGTTAAGTCTCTAAAAAATCTGAGGTACTGATTTCTTTAGAATATTTGGACTGAGCTGTTTGAAATTTTATGATATTGAAAAACTACCTTAAATTTCCATAAAACTACATTAAATTTCTATGAAAAACATTAGAAAGGTGTATGACATTTTCATAGCTCTTTGTAAGGTATCACCAGGGAAAGAAGTCTTCAGCATTTCCATCTTTAACCTTCTATGAATTATAAGCAATTTTTTTCTCCCTTGCCATATTGAGAACTGTCTTTTCTACTGTATTGTATCTCAGAATTAGTCACATCCCATTACATTCCTGCTTTTTACATTTGCTTTACCAAATTGGCTGGAGTATGACAGATCTTATCGTGTTTGGCAGGATTTGTTTTGATGATGAATGGCTCTGCAGGTCTTTGCTTGTAAACTATGGCAGTCCACATGCATATTCTTAGTTCTCACTTCATTTATTAGTTTAGTTATACATGTTTTTATGTCATACTCATGAATTTTTATGTATTTTAATTAAGGTATAGGTGTCTTAAAGTGCATTTCCTTTTCAGTCTGAAAAAACAATGCTGTGAAATTCCGTTGACTTTTGAAGGGATAACACACACAAGCTTTTAAAAGCTTATTCTTTTCTAAATAAGACTGTATTTGTGAAAATAGAACTGTACTGTTATAGAAACAAAGCTTAAATTATGGGCCTTTGAAAACTCTGCAGCTGTAATTTGTCCATTTTTGTGACCTATTAATAATTTATGAACAGTCATGTGAAAAAAACTGTGTTAGTTAGACTATCTGGAAAACGTTTGTTCTTTTATATGTGTACCTAGGCAACAGAAAAATTTTACTTAAACAAAATAATTCTCTATTTGTTGATTTTCTGTTTTAGAAAGCTGTCATCCTCTCTGTGAGCAGATACTACATTATATGATGTAGGCAGCTTAAAGAAGCAAAGAAAATGGTTTATGAATGCATGATCTAAAATTTAAAAATAAATTATGCATAAAAACTGTTGCATACAGTCCTTATTCTTATGTTGCTGACTGTCTGCACAACTGTCCCACTGACTTTGACAGAACTTCTTACAGATGAAGCACTTGCCAACATGAACTGTCTTGGGTTCCAAGCAAACCTTCATATGGAGAACAGGGGGTAAAAAGGCACTATTTTCTTGTTCACTACAAATAATTTGACTTTTGCATGGACAATTGAATTAGTTGGCCCCAATTAATGCTTTACTTATGTGGAAAATAACTTATTCTGAGTTGGAGTTTGAGAAAATTTAGACTAAAATGGAAAGCACTGAACAACCTGAAAAAGGCGGTGTATCTCTTTATGCTAAAGTTTTTCTGGTCTTAGCTTATTACAAGGACAATTTTGTAATGAAAACATGCTTTCCATCAGACAATTGTAACAACCTTTCAAGTAAAGTTCTCATTTTCATAGTTAAAAAGTACTGAATTAGGCAAAATCTGAAATCAGATATATATCAAGGTGAAACTTCTTTTATGTTTTTGAGTCAAAGTATTTGCTGATAATTCGTAAAATGAAGTATTGATTTGGGTTGGTTATCTAAGTCATCAGCTTAGATAAGAGAATAGCATTAGCAGCCCCTCAAACAACTCCTAATAATATGCTGAAAGAATAATTGCTTTATCATGTGGGATTCGAGTCATGTGCGAAGAGACCCTTGAGATCTCATGAAGTCACTGATACATCATTCTAGGAATACCTGAAAGTTACAGACCAAATAGTAGAAATGACTGCAGTTACTTCATGTTAAATCTCATTAGGATGGATAGTGGTGAATTAAATAGTAAACTAGAAACTAATATTTGCTTAGTGCAATTATTAAGGATCTGGTTTAACTTTAATATGTAGCCAAAAATGATTCAGACCAGTAATGCATACACATGGCTCTTTTGAAAGCTAATTTCCCCAAACTGAAAGCAGTTGAAAGTTGACAATATTGAAGGAAAGAGAAAGAAAAAAAAGATTCTTTATCAACTTCCCTAAATGCCAAACCTCAATTTTATAATCAAAAAACATAGCTTCTTATATTAGAAGTTAAAAATTAAAATTCATATCTTACTATGATAACAAAGTACTTTCTATTTCATCAGTAGCTGGGGCAGATGTTAAATAGCAACAATAAAAGTTAAACATTTTTAAATCCAGTATACTGGATAACTCCTAGCCAAAAGTATTAAAAGAATGGGCTGACGAGTTCTTAGAGACATTCATGTTGATTTTAAACAAGGCTTACAAAATGGGGGACGTTCCAAGATGATGGAAGCTGTTCTAATATTTTAAAAGAGAAAATTTTGGACCCAGATAATTATATCTTGATATTGAGTCTGAGCAAGAGCTTCATGTGTGAAGCAGTCAGTAAAGAATTAAAGAACTTTTGCATAATTAATTCCAGTCAATCTACTTAAGAAACATGAATCATTTTTCAATGAGCATATAGATCTGCTTATTCAGACTAACTATGCTGACAGAAATTTATGTTTGTAATGCATTTGACTTTGTTTTGTATGACATTTGAAAAATTACAATACAGAAAAATCAGGAGAGGATATTAACCACACTGGAGTCTGATTAAAAGATTACAAATAGGAATGTAGATATTCCTGAGAAGATCCCACAGAGATATGAGTTCATTGGCATTTGATGCTGCATTGGTGATCTTAAACAAAATGTAGAATCGTTTTAGCAAATGCTGTAGATGGCAAAAAAAAAGGTATTGGAAAGGTAAATAACCTCGATGACAGATTGCTAATGAAGATCAGTCTGGAATGCCTAGTAACAAAGGGTCTCTTAAACAATGTAGTTTAAACGAAAAGGAAGAACATATGCTTATGAACTAAGAATGTGTGGGTGGAAGAGGTAGTTAAATTTTGGCAGAAAATAATATTTCAGTGCAGTGGTGGTGCTAATGCTTTTTAGCTGGTAGGGATGTCAGCAGAAAATTGTGTGTGTGTTTTTGTGTGTATGTATGTGCACATGCACATATAAAGCAATGGAAGCTTAAGAGAATAATATAGTACAAAACAAGAACAGTGTAAGTTATTTATTACCAAGATGGTACTAACAAGATAAGAATATTTAATGTTATACATTGGAAAACAGAAAAAAATGTCCATTGCTGTGTAGAGAACATCGTAACTTTTTCCTTTGCACTCCTTTTGTACGCAACCCAAGTTGCCTGTCTCTGTGAGCTCAGGCACAGCCAGCAAGGTCCCCAAGGCCATTGCATGGATGCACACAAACTCCGTAACACAGTTATTGAACTTGGTTTGTTCAACTTCATCACAAAAAGGAGAGATGAAGCACAGCTACACAGTATAAACTACCTGCTCTCCTCAGAAATGAAATCAAAGGATAGACAGAGTGTCAGGACCTTCCAAGTTTCACCTATGCAGCACATTTGTGTTCAGCCCATATCCCCACATACCAGTCTCTGTGAGAGAGAGTACGTCCAGAGAAATCCCCACTGGGAGCTACCATGCAAGTGCGCTTGAGTCATCTGAGCTTGGCCCAAGAGGAAAACAAAAATCAGAGAGATTTGAAGGATTACAAAGTTCTGAAGGGGGTGGAGATGTGTGTCCTCAAGGTAAGAGCTGCCCCTGCTTCCCTTTTTGGGGAGTTCTGGTAGAGGTATGAAGAAAGAGGAGCAGCAGACAGTGCTCATCTTCTGTGCTTTTGAAAAAGCCCTTAGCAGGCATGTGTTGGAATTCACAGACAAGGAGGCTGGCCTTCAGCCTCACCAAGGAAAAGGGCTATCATGCGAAACAAAAATGCCCATTCCTGTGTGCCAGGCTGGACAGGGAGAAGTGGGCCTTGGAAGCTTGGAGACCAAACTTGCTCTTGCATTGCAACTTCACTACCAACTACTCTGCCCACATACTGGCTTCTACTTGGACTGTAGCCTGCAGCAAGTCAGCTGGATCTCCAGTGGGGAAATCCAGGCTTTGTGAGGTGGGAGCCAGGAAAGGGGGAACAAGGTCCACACCTGGCCTCTGCCTCAGCAGGCAGAACGGATACAGTTGATTCAAGCCACATGGATGTGCAGACTGGACCTTGAGCTTATGCACAGCTACCAAAACAATTTCTTTGCCCTAATTAAAAGTGGGTAAATATTAAGTGCGTCTCCTTCAGCCTTAACTGTACCCCATCCCACACTCTTCTGTTTTCTCCTGACTGAACTGACAAGACAAAATTCCTCCTAACTAACAGCTGCTCTCTAGCTCAGCTGGCTTTCTTATAATAAAGGTATTTGGAGAAAACTGGTAGGTCTATGGGGCTGACACCTTTGAACTTTGTTTTTGATGTGCACTTGATCTGCAAAATGAAATCTAGTTGCCTTATGGAGCTGGGCTTTTTGATGAATCCACGTCTTCCTCTCTCAAGGATAAATCCTTTGCTTTGGAAAGGAGTAAATGACAACTCTATCAAGTAAAGCAGGTGAGACTCTAGTAAATGACTTCTCCTTCCTGTGATTTTCACAGGGAGGGACAATGGATCTGACAGTAAGAAAGAAAAAGATGCTTTTTCAAGTGTTGCAAGAAACGATGCTTATTGCATGATAGAGAAGCCTATGGTAACCCAAGGGAAGAGATGCATTTAGTCATTGTCAACACAAGGGGCTGGATGGTCACAAAACACATACTCCAAATTTTGGCTGGCCTCTCTTTGCACCTTCAGTTTCAGCCTCCCATCCAATCCCCCTCTCACTCTTCTATTATCCAGCAGAATCTGGAAAGAAATAATAAAGCCATATGGCTGTTCCAATAGCAGCTGTCTGCGAGACAGCCCTGGGAGTTCATGGCAATTCCTGTGCTGTGCAGGGCTGCTCACTGCCTGTGCTCTCGTATGCATCCCTGGCAGCTCCCTGCTCTGCTGCTCCAGCACAGTGTTATGTGCAGTCTCTGCACACAGAGTGAAAGCTGAAGGAAGGGAACAGTGTGGCTTTTTTCATGAATTGATTGTGTTCAGGAGAGCTGCTGCTCTCAATGTCATAGGGTTTCTTTCTTGTTTTACTGTCTTTCTTTGTCTTTCCATTTTACTTTTTTTCTTTGCTTGTTTCTTTCTCTCTTTTTTTCTCCTTATTTCCATCTCTTTTCCTTTTTCTTTTCCCCTGTGGGCATATCTCCATTTCTCCACTTTTCACCTTTTCCTTCTCTCTCATTCACTCTTTTTCTCTCATCATCCAGCCTTTGTTAAATCAGTTAAGTTCCCTCTAATTTTTGAAAAGTTTCTTCTCTTTCTCTTTCTCTTGCCTGTTTCCTTTCTCTTTCTTTTCTTGCTCTTCTTCGTAAACTCCCTCTCCTCCTTCTTTCTTTGTCTGATTTTCTTTTCTCTACTCTCTTCTGTGCTCCTCCCTTCCCCCTCTTTCCCAAATTCCCTCTCCATTATTCCCCATCTCCCACTTCAGGTGCTGCAGCTGAATATGAATCCAAGCAATCTGAGACACTTGCAGGGCGGGTGAAAGTGCCACATGCATCACTCCCACCCTGCAAGTGAGGGGAGGAGGGTGCTGCATGTTCAGGTCTTGCGACAATGGTTCTTGTCAATAGGATGTGGGAGTTTTATTTAAATGTGGGAATGTCCCATGAAAATTGGAACATCTGGCACCCTTACATTCTGTGTCGAACGTAGTCTTCATCTGCTGCTGTTATGAGTGTCATAAACATGGGTTATTTCACAAGCCGTAGGAGTTAGAGTAAACAATAGATTGCCAGTATGCCTTCCCTTAAAAGGACTGAGCCTCAGAGAGTTGCAGAGATTTCAGTTTGGCATGCACTGGAAAAAGAAACATAAACTCAGGAACAACAGACTCCACTGGTGTCATCAAGTGAGAGCACTGAAAGTTAAAATTATTGCAATCATACTTTACATCATGATTTAAAATCAGAAAGGAAAGCTATCAAAACCATGCAGATTAAATAAAAACCAAACAACATTAGTGTAGGACCTATCATCTAGTACTGTACTTCAGAGAAGTCCACATACAAAGATCTTCATCAAATTATAGGCGCCTCATTTATGTGCCCGAGCTAGGAATTTCCCAAGGATCCTTCCAGAATCAATAAAGATAGGCACCTTGAGGAGATCATTCAGAACACCTAGGATGGTCTTCTCCTCAAAACTAGTCCCTCAAAGGGGCCTGTCCCTATCCTCTGCTCTGGGGTGACTATGCTTCTAACTTGGGCACTCCACTTCAGTGACTCGTTAGTCCTCCTTTTCTCTACCACTTCAATTGCACATAATTCTGTATAGTTTCCTGGACATTTTTATCACAGATATATGCAAATACATATGTTGCTGATCCTGCCCTTCACTCTGCCAGCACCACTGCATTGCTTTCCACTGTGTGAACAAGCCCAAGTGTTGCAGCGGTGGTGCGGCTTGCAGGCGGTCGTCAGACTTTTGGCCCTCGTTATTTCATGAGCTGCAGCCCCACAGCCAACCAGTTAGCCAGCAGAGGGAGTGCAAGTTAGCTGTCTCGATGCCCATGACTGTTGGTGTCCATGCAAGGAAACGGCTCTAATATAAATAGCAGAACATGCTCATTTAAACACCATTGATAACAGTGGAGGTGAAAAAAAAAAAAAAGCCAGATGGAAAAGGATGAGACTAGTCGATGAGAGGAATCTTTTCTCTAAGTTTTGAGAGGATCATATGTACAACGTCAGATGAAAAATAAACTTGCAAGAATTTAATTAATGGCATCTGCTTAATCCAGAAATCCTTTCTGGTTGTTGATTTAAATCAGATTCTTTTGCAGAGGTTCTTGGAAAAAAAAAAACAACAAACCTTTCAAGACTGTGTACTCTGCACTCTGCCTCTTACACAGCGATACTGAAGTTATGGCTCGGGGTGGGGAGTCAGGGGGAAGTGATGGAGGCTGTAAAGGGGAATAATTTTCTTACAGAACTGAAGTCCCCTCCCCACTGAAATCCCATCTCCTGTATGGCACAAAGGTCAGCTGCTTCCCAGGAAGCCTTCTCCTTTTCTTCAGTCACATGGAAGACAGACCAGAGATACGATGAATAAAAAAACCCTGCAGATCTCCCCAATGATACCTAGTTTCATAGAAGCTATCGAATATGGGAGGCTTAAATCCATCCAGATGGATTTAATAGCCCCAGCAACACCCCTGGGAGTTGAGAGCTAGATATTTGTCAAATGGCTGGAGTCATGGCAAGAATAAACCATATTCGGTTAAGCTAGATGTTAAGCCTCAACTTAGTGTTGATAATACTGCTCTGTAATAATTTTATTAGACTGTTTACTAAAAGCCAGACTTGTCTCACTTTAATCAGTATATCTGGAAACTCTTCTGAAAGAACTCCATTGGCCCAATGATGGGCATGAACACACTAGGGGACAGAAAGGTTAAAATCTGGAGGAATCTGCATAAATCTGCTTAAACTGAAGGTATTTTGAAGATGAACCCATGTATTTTGGACCCCATCGATGTAGAAGGTCAGTCACCAAGACTATATGGTGGTTGGCTGAGGGCCTGGAAGCACAAGTCTGTTTGAAAACTTTTACCACAGGTCAAAGATATGTTGGACTCCCATTACAGATATGGTGACCTTCTGCAGACAGGCACCTATGTTTCTTACCACATCTCTGTGGAATTAAGGGTCACCATAAGATGTGGAGACAGATATTTTCTATTTATTTATTTGTTTGTTTTATTTAAAAGGAAGGGAACTATGACAAATTCTTCCTTTAGCTTACCTTGCTCTTGTTAGTCTTTGATGTCTTTCTACAAAATGTACTAGGAAGAAATCTTGGGGTTTTTTGCACATTGTTACTATGCATTATTCTTCTGTTCAGCCAGATTCAGTGGTACTGTAGTCCCTTTTGTTTCAGTGAGACTTATGCAATGAAGTAATACTATGGAGGAACTAATCAAACCACTCACAAAAGGCAATGCTCCATCTGTCCCACACAGAGAACCAGTGCAAACATATGATTCATACTGTGAAGTATTATTCCAAGTTAGTGCTTTTACAACTGTAATATGTGGAGAGCTGGCTGGTTACACTGTGCTAGCTCTTCTTGTTCTCAGCTGCTGACTTGCATTAGGGATACTTTCCTAAGTTTATTTTTCACATAAGCAATTACTATAGTGGCTACAGAGATTTTCTGTAGATTGTGAATGCAACGATAGATGTCTACATGATAGTCTGTGATCCTCACGATGTTGGTTATGTTCACCCAAAAGTTTTTGAAAATTAAAAATTTACAGCATAATTAAATTACTTGATGAGATTCCCCTACACTTTTCAATAATGTTAATTTTAAAGACACTGCTGTATAACACTCTCTTCACCTGTCTCTGATCTCTCCATGCAGAGTAAGATTTTGTAAGAGTATTGCAGAAATGGAGAACTTTGCATATCAATGTCTTCAGTACACAGGGAAAACAGGATTAGTGTCACTATTTTACAGAATTCTAATTTGAATTCATATTCTTGAAAAATGTATCACTGTTTGGAACAGAGAACTCCAGACTTCCCCTTTCCAGCTATCTCTTGATGAATGAATTCTGTAGCAATGGCTCCAGTGCACAGTACTGAATCTAAAACAGGACACTACACGTCACCCATTTGTTTCACAGGTTTTTAGAGCTCCTCTTACAAGGTCAGAGTAAACAACTCCCACATTCATCAGTTTTATTTTATTCTGATTATGCAATACTTCCACTGAAAAAGGAAACAAAGAAAGGAAGTCCTTTTTACATGTGCTATGCTGTAACTCAGAAAGCATGTTGTGGAAGGACTTGCTAAATACTCATATTTGTCAATGAAGCAAGTATGCTCATTAAATTTCATCCTGAGAGCATTAAATTGGAAATAACTTCTGGGAATGCACAATCAAATTTTTCAATCACATACAATTTATCCTTTTTTTACCCAGCAGGAAATTAGAAATGTTCTATGCTGTGAGCATCATTTCGTGCATTACCACTTCCTTTTTTAATTGAAATCCTTCCTAAAAAATCAGCAGCTCATATGTGAGAGGTGCCTGGTGAGTAAAGGTTAAAGCCAATGATCTTGAATTAACAAAACAAATAAAATTTACACATCCCCAGCTGAGTGATAATACATTTTTTTTTCTCATTACCTTGCAATCTCTTCTTTACAAAGTCTGATAGTAACAGACAGGTTGCTTTTACATTCACAGTACTTATTCTTTGATAAGGAAACATCTTCAGTTGCTTTTGAGAAGTGAATGAGATATATTAGAGTCTTAAAAAATTACTATTGCATGCTATTCTTAATTTTTCAATTGTCTTAGTTTACATTTTGTGGTCAGTTGAAAACAACCTTTCCAATAAAAGTAAATGATCATTTTCTCTTGAATATGCAATATGAGAAAGGTATGAGGTGGGAAAGAACAGTGAAGGGGGGAGAAAAGATTAATGTGGACATAATGTATGAAGGATCTCTTCTGTCTTGCAGAGGCTTGAGACCTCATCAAGTTTCTTGCTAGCCTTGAAATATGCTATTAGCCAAAGTCCACTGAAATTTTTGCAGACATATTTTTTAAAAAAATTGAGTGTAAGCTGCAAACCAGTTCATCTTTATTGTTTCAGATGCTTTAATTTTTGAATCAAATATTACAATGAGCTCACTAAAACAGATATTAATGTGATATTGTTGAGCCTGCCATGAAAAATCTATTGAAAATTTTAAAATGTTGCAGGCGAACCCCTTTGCAGAACCCCCTAGATTATTGATGTATTCACTTCAGATGCTAATGTGCTGGACAGATGCTGAAAATATGTATTATTTTCTATTTCACAGATGCTTCAGTTACCTGATCACATATTTAAAATCTGTGTTGAAATACGTAAAGAAAGGATATTTTTTCATGTATTTGCTTTTCACAAGCAGGAAAGCTGTGCAAAGTTTTTTTGTATCTGCTTTTTGGAAAACAGCCTTCTGAACACAGACTTACAAGCATTAGATGTATCAGTTGCATAACACCAATTTTCTGTAGACAGTCTCTTCTGATAAACCAATTTCCACTAGCCATGGCTGTTGATTTAGGCAAGGAATTTCATTTTAAAACAGTGAATGAATGATTTCATTAGAAGCATTTAGAACTTTAGCCACAAGCAACTGAAGAGAGAGAATAATTTCATCTCCCTCTTCCTCTTTTGGCTAGTGAAGCCAAAGATGTGTAAGACAAAGCTCAGCTGAGTTTTCTGTGTGTTACTTTGCTTTTAGGAATCAGTCACAGGAGAGCGCCTAATCAGCAGGCTACAGTCAGGCTGCTCTTGCCTAACACCCCTCTCACTCAGCATTTTTTTCATTCCTGTTTGTAGAGATATGCAGGTTCAGCTGAAAGGGTGGACCACTTCTCCTCCCTTAACTACCCCATGGCTTTGTGGGTAGGATGTCTATCAGTACAAGTCCCCTCAGGCTGAGGAGAGATTTGAATCCACACCTTTTGCTTCCTGTGCAAGTGCTTTCATCAGTAATTTATTATGAAAGTAGTAAAAATAACATTCTTTCCTGGCTATGTTTTGAACTCAGTCCGGTTCTTTGGGTAAGTGTTGCCTGTGGTCTTAGCATACGTAAAGAAGTGGGTCTTTTTAGTGACTGTTGGTAGGGACCTGCCTAGTTTGTAAATTCAGAGTTGAGAGGACGTTCAACTGTTTGGATCAGCAGAGAGTGTATTCCCTTTAGCTATGTGCAATAACAGGATGCTTAGGCTTTGGAGTAAGTGCTTCTTGCGCACTTAGCCAAGGATCTTTGGAGGACACTCTAGGATTAAGAAGCTTGAATCCTATTGAAGTTGCACTGTATCCACTACTGTGGAGTAATAGCGTGTACCTTTAACCACTTATAAAGTAGAAAACTTTAAATATTTGAAAAGACAGTGACTGTATCTTTACTTCAGGTATGAAGTCCCAGGAATAGCCTGGAGCCAGAGAACTACAAGAATCTGTCTCAATGGATTTACATTGCTCTTGCAATGAACAGCTTGAACTCAGGCTAGCTGTACAATCCCTGTGACCTTAAGGAAAACTGAAGCCTTTCTAAGAAGGCAGCTAGTTAGCCATACCTTCTTGATGCTGGATGGGTGACAACGTCACCAGAGCAGATTGGTTACATGAAGGGAACTGTATCAGAGACCTCTCTAAATTGCAAGCAAGTGATTTTTATTTTTATTTTTTTGGAATTAACTGTGAAGTTCTAGGTATACTCAGACTTTCCCCCACATCTCACTCCCTGTCAGTGTTAGTAGGGTTAAAGCAGAACTACATCCTTGTTGCTCCATGAGTTCTTGAGCAGGTAATTAATGTGCAAAAGTGGTCGCTCCCTCATTATAGTGTAAACAGGGCAGTGAGGCTATCTGCAGCCATTATTTGGCACAACATATACTTGGGCCTGATGCTCTCCATCTAAAGTAGGATTTAGGTGGAATTTCAATACCTAAACCCAAAATTATGATCCTTACCATACTGATGATTTCTAGATCTTTTTTCTTCTTCTTTTTAAGCAATGTAGAAACCTCACCAACCCAATTTTTCTGTTGTTTGTTTTAATTTTCCTTTTATACGTATTATACTGAGAAGGAAAAACTTGGAGCAGATAAAACACCAATTCTGTGAATGTTTATGGAGGGATAGCATGATAAAAAACAGAAGAGTGCTTGTTTTCTGTATGGTATCTATATGGGCTTTTGTTATGCTTACTGTAAAACCAGCATGATTTATGAGAAGAGGCATTTTAACTGCACAACAATAAGCTAAATGTTTCCCTGTGCAGGACAACACAGCACTTTCAGCTGGCTGAGTCTGCAGGGCCATCTACATTTATCACTCTCATAAAGTCTCCTGAATAAGTAAAAGCTCCCCTCACCCACTCTCACTTGTGGCTTTTAAACAGGAAGGAAGTATCATTTTCTTCTCTCCTAGCACAAAGAGAGCTCTGAGCATCTAATTACAGTTTCTGTGAGCAAATGGAACCAGAAAAGCATTTCCCTGTAGCTAAAATGCCCAAGCAGAACTCTTACTCTCTCAGTTTTCCCAGACTAAGGTTGAAAATCTGCTCTCTAAATTATTCCACTGCTTTACAGAGGAAGTATTAATTACATGACTGCAAATGTAGATGAGGGTGGGATGTAATTACAGGGCCGGCTTTGTGTCTGTTGTCCAACAGAATTAGACAGGAAGTGTTCGTGTTGCCAGCAGTTTCAGGTGTTTTGCAGCCTATTATATTTGCTGGTTCTCACCAGGTCTCGCAGATGGATCAGGTGACTTTCTGCTGCCTGATTGTCTGGAAAATCCACAAAGCTGCTATTACTGCAGGTTCATGATTTTTACAAGTCTGATGGCTTTAGATTTTTATAGGAGAAAAAGAAAGAACTAAGAATCCGCGCTGGCTTTTCACTGCTTGACAAATTTTACCCTCTTCCTTCCTTTCTTTAAAGAGATTTTTTTTTGCCTTGTTTTCAAGTTTTCTAATTCTAATCCTCTGCTTGTCATGCATCTCCACTGCCCCTACTGGAACCCCTTGCTGGGGTCCCGATTGGGGCACTACAGCGGTGGAGCGTGCTGGGGCATGCGCTTGTCTTGCAGTTCAGACACATTCTGGACTTTTTTTCTAGTTCTTGTGTTTGGGGTTTTTCGGAAGATACCTCCATTCTACCTGTGCACTGCAGGTGGTGGAAAGGAGCTCAAGTGTCTACACTTTACAATTGCTCATTCTATTGCCGGGCTAAGTCTTGGCCTGAGCTGAATAAGAACCTCCCCCCACAGTTCCTGATCATGACCTGGGAATTAGCACAGACAGAGGTTCCCTGTAGGTACCTTTGATGTGAATTCTCTGTGTGGAAGGGTGAGAGAGTTTAGTATTATGGAGACAGGGTGTTCTGGTCCAGTTGTCCTTGGTGCAAGAAAGGTCCCAGGAATATCGAATTTATTAGTATAGACTTAATTGGTGAGTTCTGATACTTAACTTCAACTGTGCCGAGCTTGACTTGTGGAGTGGTGAACACAAATGCAAATAATAAATGGTAATAACTTCTTTTTTGCCAAGTGAAGTGCTACTTCATTAAATCATTTTGTATTGACTGTGATGCACAAACACCATGCTGTATTCTGTGCAAATCAAAATGGAGACAATCGGCTCACATGCCTTCTTTTGGATCAAACTGTGTAGCTAAAGATACTATTATTGTCTTCACCACCATGCTTCTGCTAGTGCACTCTCTCCAATGTACTGCTTCATTTAAATGTGTAATCTCAGTTGACCATGAAAATGAGTAAAACTGAGCTTATCTGTGTATTGGGGAAGGGCAGGACAGAGATGAAATGATTAAGAAGCAAAATGCCATGCGCAGGGACTAGTAACAGGTATAGCCGAAAGACGAAATATTTATCACAGTAAAGACTTGGTGGCTACATGTATTTCTGGTACTCTCACTAGTTCTTTTATTTACAGGAGTCTAAAAAAAAAAATATTCTGGCGTTCTGTTTTTGTCCCATTCTACAAGATCCTGAGGTCAAGAGCAAGCCCTATAGAACATGCATTATCTTGACTCTTAATGCAAACATAAGAATGTTGTGCAGCTCTCCAGGCCCATCCATCTCTCCTATGGGAGTTATCTTCAATAATATAAACATTCAGAATTTACCAACATCGATTTGTCATGGTAATTACTGAAGTTTCTGCATACAGTTTTCAGTTTAAATACTGTGCTAGCAAATTTGGAAGACAGATGCTAAGTTTCTTTTAGCTTTTAAACTTACATAAATATGAATAGTTATTGGATGCCAAGGCAACATGTGCTTTCTAAATTCCTAAAATAGATAGGATAGCTATTACGTATGCACAGACCCATGAATGCCAGCATTTAAGATATATATTCATGCATATACTGTAGCTGGTGTAGTGAAATATGGAAAATATTTACATTCATTCTTGAAGGAATGACCTTAATAACTCATTCTGGACTCCACCTCTCCTGAATTACAGTTGCCTCACTTGTGGAATATTTTCCATATCTTGAAAAGATCCTAATAAATTCTAATATTTTCCTAAGTGTGGAAATAATTAGTAGTTTATGATGTCACAGATTTTCAAGCTTTTTTCATAGCTGTGGTTGCAAGACACCCATATTTCCTCTCTGCTCCCTGATGCTTAGCTGTATTTTATATTTCTTTCAGTAAGAGTTAGGTTTTTTTCCTTTTTTCATTTTCTTTTTTTTAGAGGTGCAACATATGCTTCCAATGTTCTTGTAACTAACTAGAAAACTTCTATGGATAAAGAATATTTCAAGGAGATATGAGTGATAAGAGATAAAAATACATTTATTCTAAGGGTTGTTACATTGTATTTTTAGCTATTATTCTAAAGATGACTTTCCTAATTTATCTAGCAAGGCTCTTGTTTGATATACGTTATTATTAGGATTGCCAGTTCAGATCAGAATGTTGTAGTTTTACAGACAATGAGAACATGATTTTATCCCCAACAGCTTTGAACAGTTTTGAATATTATTATAACGAGTTAAAATATCTTTTTCCAAAAGTTGTGAAAACATGCAGATTCTTTCCAGAGGGACTGTTGCATCCTAATTTAAGACTGAACAACCCTGAATTTTGTTTCAAATGAATTTCAGTGGTGCATGGAATTAATCAGTTCTGGGTAATCTTGATTCAAGTGTGGGTTGGAGCTGCACATGCATGCCTTTCTGTGGCTAAAATTCATGTGTGATTAGTGCAAGCAAAGACTTACTAAGAAAGCTTAGGGCGGGCAAAGTGGGAGAAACACTAGGAGAAAGTGCCATGGGACAAATTCATGGGATGAATTTACCGAAAGAGTAAAGACTTTATTCTAACTTTGTTTATATATATATATACACACACACACACACACACACACACACATATATAATATCTGTGTATATATATATATGAAATACTAATTGAAGTAAGGGGAGCTCTGTGTTCATATCCAAAGTCAAATTCTCATCTTGTTCACATGTGAAAGTTAACTGAAAGACTACTGAAGATGAGAGGACTTCAGTGCACAGTGGATCACCTTTTTATTATGCCATAAAGGGTCTATTTAGGAAAAAAAAAAAAATCACTGACACTTTGCACATTTCTTTTGTACACAAAGTATTCTTGCAAAAGTTTACACAATTGCTGAAGTTGAAACAAATGGAGACTTACTAAATAAGGTTCCAGGAATGTCAGAAGAGTCACATATATAGCCATATTTTTATCTCCTGTATATTTACTTCCTTTTGTGACACAGCCATCTGTTCTATGAAAAATCCCTGGATCTTTCTTTCTCCTTCCTTCCTTCCTTCCTTCCTTCCTTCCTCTCTCTCTTTCTTATTCTCTCTTTCTCTTTCTTATTCTTTCTCTCTCTTTCTCTCTCTTTTTCTCTCCTTTTTTCTTCTTTCCCTCCCTCCCTCCTTCCCTCTTTCCTTCTTTCCCTCCCTCTCTTCCATTTTCTTCTTTCCTTCCCTCTCCCTCCCTCCCTTTCTTTATCTCTCTTCCTTCCTTTTCTCTATCACTTTCTCTGTCTTCATTACCTTCCACCCTTCCTTTTCTGTCCCTGTCACTCTTTCTCTCTTCATTTCCTTCCTTCTTTCCTTCCCTCCTTCCTTCCTTCTATATCTCTTCTTTCCCTATTGTCCTATTTCTTTGTCTTTCTCTGTTTTTCTTTCTGTCCCTCTCTTTCCATTTCTCTTTCTCTTATTCTCTCTTTCTCCCTTCTTTTTTCAAATAAGCCGATATGTCAGCTTTTCAGTTGGAGGCTAGCAACAGAGAGAGCTAGCAGCCATTCTAAAAGTGTCCACATGGCCCGATAATGGAATAGTACTGCATTAAAACCATGCAAATCGATAAATACAAACAGTAGAGAAATGTGAAAAGATACATGCAACATGCAGGCTACTAAACGAAGACCATCTTTGTAGAGTGTAAAGGAAACATAATGACTACAACCTGCACTAGGGCTTGAAAACAATTTACTGAGAAGTCTTTTACAGTGGCCAGCTTTGATGCCACTTCTAATTAGCTAGCAGGTAATTCAAAGCCTGTTTAAGTATGTTCGATAAATTTCCTTCAGAATTTTTATGTTATAAATCTGTCATGATGATTTTTGTGGATGTTCAGGAATTAACAGATTCTAATCTCACAACTAAAACTCAGTTATATTTCATGCCAGCATGTTTCAAGGACTTATATATCAGAAAACTCCTCAGCTAAACTATACTTGAGAGATATCCCACATAGCAACATAGTTTGGGAGTGATTCACTCCTTGCAATTAGAATGCTTATTTTTTGTCTTGATAGGAAAATATAAAATGGCCTGAAACCTTTGATCTTAAATGTGCTTTTGTATTTTGCATGAGGAAAATGCAAATTCTCTTAAAGTATCTGTCACTTTCACCCTTTTTCAGTTATAGAATTGAGTCTGTTGCAATGGAAAATACCTAAGAAATTATTTGCTCTGTTTTTATCTCAATGCAGACTTAGTTGAACATATACCACATGTATTATGCATGCCTTCCTTTATAGATAAGATATGGGTATATATGGGTAGAAGATCAAAACACCATGTTTTCATATTCATTATCTGGGGTGTGGGGGCCAAGAAACGCTGGCTGACATATGTAGCACAGTGTACGTTTGAGAGTATGTTACAGACAAGCGAGAATGACTCTGTGGGGAGCCAGCTCAGGTCTGGCAACGCTTTTTAGCGCAGTGTCCAAAACCAGGCAAACATGTACTGAGCTAACCTTGGAGGCGATACATCCTTGTCCAGGTAGTGTTCTGCATGGAGCCAGCCTGGGAGTGTCCACTGCCATAGCGTGCTTTTTTGACAAAATAGATGCACTGCCCACAGGTAATGGCCAGTCAATTGTACACAGTGGGGTATTGCTACAGCAGTAATTCATGCACCGGATAGTGCATGAAAACATGTACAGTTTGAATGTGGAATGGAAGCTGTCTGACAAATAAAAAGAGGGAGAAACTTGTAAGTAGGGCAGGCAGCCTGAAAGTAAGATTATGCAGCTATGAAAGGGGTAAAAAGAAACAGAAAAGAGCTCAACTCAGGAGTACTCCTAACTCAGGAAAAAAGGGAAAGTCAAAAAGGAGAAGTGAAAACAATAAGCTGAGTTGTTCAGAGCCATAAAAGACAAGGCATTTGATTGTAATATAGAAGGAGAGAGAGTAAAAGGTTGTGTTCTATGTTCTATGGCATTGGCTTGTTCGTAATCTTTGCACTTTTGCTCTTTGCAAATTCTGCTTTTAAAAACAGTGAAAAATAAAATGTCACTAATCACAGAGCTACCTTCTTTAAGGGCTGCTTTTATATGTAACTCACCACTCCTCAGTTAAGTGGAATATGAATGGCCAAGTGTCCCTGAGATTTGCACTGCTTTTTCCATCCTTCATGATGAGTAATGTTTTCCAGTTATTCCCACTGAATTAGCAAGCAAAAAAAAAAAAAAAAAAAAAAAAAAAATCAACAGTCAAACTTATTATTCAGGTAACTTAAAAAAATTAAAAAAAAGGAGGAAATATGCCCAAAGCTTTTCTCAGAAAATGGAGTGTCTAAAAAACTGTGCTTTGGAAAATGGACTGTATGTACTAACAGATATCAGTATGCTTTTTGGACATTCTTCTTAGGTTTTTTTGTTTGTTTTTTTTTCCCCTACTATGTCCCAAGAACTATATACATTTGGTGCATTTCAGGCTACTGGTAAACTCTAAATAAATTCCTCCTAAAGCTGTTTTTTGAGCCTCAAGCTCCATTCCTGCTGTCTCTAGGAAGGGCAGAAGTGTCTATAGTGACAAGAAGATAAATGCTATTCATCACAGATTAGACACAAAATAATCCTGAGATTAACCCAAAATAATGAGATTATGAAGAAGACTACAAAAAAAAAAAAAAAAAGTAGGCAAACGAACAGCAGTTGTCTCATTGATACCTTCCGTTTCAGTGTTCTTGATTAGATGTACATGATAGGGAGCAGCAGCACTCCTGCTGTCAACATTAGATGTGACACTGCCTAGCCTCCCAAATGTACGTGGGGATTTTGGCCTCCCTCAAGAAAAAAATCTACCTTCATGTATGTTATTGTCCTGAATAATAGGGAAGTCTGCTTTCTACCTTCCAGTCCTCCCAGTCACTCTCTAACCTCTCCAAGCCCACCAGCTCATCCCAATTCCAGCTTTTTCCATCAAAGTCTGTCACCAGTTTGTTCACCAGCTCTCCCAGAGAAAGGGATGGTACATATATCTGGAGTCCCATCTCTAGTCTTGGAGCAGCCATCAGAGTTCCTCACTGGACTGTCATTTTCTCAAACTGCAGTATATTCAAGAGACACGGCAAAGAAATTTCCCAAGATTAGAGCCTCAGGGCTTGAATAAGTTGCGTTCACATGTGTGCTTAGCATCATTTGGAAAATCCTAAAACATTCTGTTTGGTCTCCAGCTACCCTCCAGAAGGACCTGGGTCTCCCATTGGTCCTGTATCATGTGTTCCAGCCCCAAGTGAATGCCTAAGGGGCCCAAGAATGATTCAAATGGTACTAGGAGCCTAAGCGTGGGCAAATGAATCAAGCTCTTAGTATTATGCCTGATGTATATGATTAAGGCACATCTGTGTCAGACTGCTTGGGGTTTTAGCCTTTTTTTCCCCTTTGGCTTGGTGCCTAGTGTAGATCAAAATAAACTTGTGGTTGTGTCACTCTGGTATCTGATAATCTGGTAAAGGATAGGCTAATTCCTCCTTCATAACCTTTTTTTACAAATTTTATATTAAGTAGAAAAAAATTTCAGGAGCAGGCACTGGAAATCTAGGATATGTGATGTATTTTGGAGCTCTAGGTACTGCACTGCAGAGCCTTAGTCAAGTTTCTTCTTGTCTGCTCTTTTTTCTGGCCTCATGAATTCCACTGTCTTTTCTGTATGTTGGCCAGCACCAGCAAGGGGTGTGTGGGGGGGGGGGGGGGGGGGGAGGGGATGTAGAGTGCTGCTCTTCAATTCCACAGAATCTCACTCTTTCTCCATTTCTTTTCTCCCAAAGAAGCATCTCTGGTGAGTTGTACTGGTTTGGACAGTCACCTGGACTAACTCATGCACTGAAATTTCTTCAGTCTGAGGAAGGCATTAAAGCTGAAGTGTTGAGCAAGTGACTTCATTGTTTCAATGTTATGATGATAACTATCTGCTTTAGCATTTTTTATTAAAATAATGAGGCCCTTTCAGCTGTGTCAAGGAATACTTGCATTCAGGAATGAATTCTGGACTTTCTACTCTCCAAAGCACAGCCTATGGCTGTGATTTGTCTAGATTTTGGAGGGCAGATGTGATTTGGGATACCTTCTGAGTTTCATAGTCCTTATTGGTTGGTTTCATGCAGCTTCTTGATCCAAACATAGCTTTTTTAAAATTTGCCTTACATATTGCTTGATTCTCTCAAAGTACACTTTAGCCTTAGTATTTTTCCTCTGAATTTTATTCCAAAAGTGCCCACTGGAATAGTAAGTGCAGAACCTTACCTGAAATGTACAGGATATATTTGATATTTCTCTGCTGGATGTGGCCCCCTCATAATTTTCCTAGCCATATATTATAAGCAGAGTCCAAATAGCTGAAACTGAGTGAACATGACAGGAAAGACATGACAGAAGAAATGTCTACTGAAACCTCCTAATTGAGATGATTGTTTTTAAGCTGAGGAAGTACATGACTATAATAAAATTATTGCTAAAGACACAATTACAAATAAGCTGTCTTTAGAAGCCCATTAAAATATAATTGAAAATGTGAATATTAAATTGTATGGGTTGAAACATTCAATTGATGGTAGCAGAGCCTGAAAGTGTTGCAATTAACTTTTATTACAGATTGTATTATAAGATTGAATCCATATCCCCCTATCACTGTTTGAATGAAGACAATTTTCATTTGTCAAAGCCTAGTTATAACAAAATGATAATGAATGATATTACCTCCTGGAATAATGATTGCTTACAAAATTAAGGTCCCTCATTGTCATGTCTCTACCCTGTTCAAACCTTTGGCTAAACCCTTTTATAAGCACTTTTCAAGACATTCCTTTTTTTTTTTTTTTTCCCAACAAAGGTTTAGGATCTATATACAGTGGAGTAACAGTGCTGTTCAATTAATTTAACTTGTGTCACAAACATTAGAAATGCCCAGACTGAATTTCTTAAATAAACTGTTATATATTTTCAAGATTCGGGGAGAAAATTCTCATTTTGCTTTGAGAAACCCCCTAAAGTGCCCATTGATTTAAAGCTTCTTTCCAAAACCTAGTGGTTAAGCTATTCCTCAAGGGTATGGAAGCTTCAAATGTAAGTCCTTTCTTTGACTAAATTAGATCAAGATTTTGAGCAAAGGCTACAGAATCTGTCTTGGTCTCTCTTGCTGGAGGTGTTATTTTGTGTACAAACAATTATTTAATGAAAGTAGAGTCAGATAGAAGAAGATAACTGTCTTAATAGTAAAAGAGGGATTCCAGCTCTTGTTCTGGCAACTATTTTATTTACTTAATGTTTAACAGCTAAGCAGGATGAAACAGTGTCACGACCGTAACATCAACGGAGTTAGAGACATCAGATGCTCTGCTAGGTCTTCCAGTCTGGATAATAAAGGAAGTAGGTCCATGGGGGACACAGCATTGCATGATTGTGCCTTTGTGTAGATGTCACCACTTGAGAACAAGTAAATGTTGAGAAGGTAGTGTGGTAATTAGGGCAATCACCTAAAACTGAAGAAAATAATAATAAAAAAAACCCAGCAGCTTGAGTCAGCAATCTCACATTTCTAACAAAATGTTCTCACTACTGCTCTTAAGTATTTTACAGTGGGGGTTTTTCTCTCTCTGGTTACTGTAAGCCCCATCTGAGGTCAGGAAGTCTGTCCTAATAGAAGTTAAGTTGAAATGGGTATGTTTTCATAAGACTGTTGTCAGAAGGGGACATTCTGGATCATAGCAGCCAATCTTAAAAGGCAAAAACCTAAAATAATTTATGTTGAAAGGGACCTCTGGACATCATCTATTTCAAGCCCTCTGTAACAGCAAGGCCAGCTTTAAAGTTAGATTTATTTAATAATCTGTTAGGTCTTGTTTAATGAAGCTCACTCTCAAAATTGTTCCAGGACCAAATGGATCCAAAGCTGATCCAGGACCTTTCTCCTGGTTAGAGAAGTTTAGAGGTTCTTCTGGTTAGAGATGATTAGAGGCCTTCTAATTCTGATTTCTAGTATAATTCTATTTGCTGGCATACTTACTTGCTCACCATGCCAAAATTCTTTTAGTCTTTTTTGTCTTTTCTCCATCCTTGCTTTACCTTTGATTCATAGCAGCCCTTCTCTGCATCTGTTCAAATTCAAATTCCTTTTTCTTGAATAAGCATCACAAGAACTGTACACAGCTTTCAGATGCTTTTACTAGATTCTCCAACAGTGGCCTTTATATCTCACTGTACAAAGTGAAAAAGCCATCACGGAGAAATCCTAAAAACACTTTTGCCTTTTTTGCTATTGTTTTGGCAAGTCAACAGTATCATCTGAAAGTGGCCAACCAGCTCTACACCTCTTGGTCTTTTTTGAATCAATTAAACAAGACCTTGCTAGGAAAAAGAAAAAAGGAAAAAAAACCCCCAAACACATGCCCACCCCCACCCCAATACTTTTTATTAGCATTCCTTAAGGACTATACATACTAATGTTCAGAGGAAAACAATGTGCAAGAAAAGTGTTTACCTCAAAATGTTTTGAAAATCAAAGTGGATGTGGGAAATATGAGTGTTATGTCCCATCAAGCAATGGAAAACCTGAAAGACACAAGGGGTAAAGCAGTCTTAGTCATCGATTTAGGCTGCAAATTCTCTGTCATGAAAATTATCTAATGTATCTCTGATGGGCTTTTTGTGTAATAGACTATTTCAATTTTATGCCCTGTATTAGGACATATTTAGGCTAGAAGGACCAAGCAAGAAGACATAATTATAAAATGGATGGTAATGATAAAGTGCTATAGAGTGATAGACAAGGAGAGTGAAGCTTAACCTATATGCTTTTCAAAACGTTGGTGTTTATCTTTTTAAGAATGGACAAAGAATCATTAATTTGTAAAGGCATTTTTCATATCTTTGTCTTATGTTATTTTATACTATTCATACTTCATAATACAGTGTTGTCTCATGCATGAATGCCATTGGGTCACCACTCAAGCTTACTACATTCACATGAACAGCAGTTTATAGTCTGAGGATTTTAGGATTTCAGAATCAACACCTCTCACATTCTTCAGTTGAAGAGCTCTTGATCATTATGTATGTTAGCCCATATGATGCTATTGTCTGTGATAATAGGTGACTGAAGTGGATGAGCCAGGCATTCCCATTCAGTTCCATGTTGAAGCATAAGATGAAATGTTGGCATAAATGACTGTGATTTTACTGGGTTGCACTCGCTTACGCTAGCTGTTAATTTTGCTCTATGTGTTTATTGGCCAGCATGAATCTCTGCCTCCCTTACTGCAAGCTTTCATGCTCTCCTTTATGATCGCAACCACTTTTAAAGGCCAAAACCTTACAAATCCTTCATTCATAGCCCAGCAGGAGTCTTGATTTATGATAGAATAAATCAATGTGCTCTCATCGGGAGGGTAGAAACTTATGATAAAATGATTCTTCCAGTCCCAGGGATGCAGAGCCAAATACAGTATTTTACAAATTCTGAATTGCATTTAGTACTTGCTAAAATGGACCCTCTCATTTTTCAGAGGTTACTTAACTTTCTTCAGTTGTCTGTGGTAATAATCCACCAAGACTATTTAATAATCTTGGTTTTATGTAAATTTCTTCACCAGAATTAAGTTTGATTTTTTATGTTGTAGAAACTAAATCTCTGTAGGAAAAAAAAATGCATATTAATTTCCTAACAGTGAAAAAATGAAAACTATCAGATTGCGAAAAAGTAAAAAGTAAGACACTGAAGATTAGCATCCAGTCAGATTAAAGCAGACACATCAGCATGCAGAACCACTGAATATGAATCTTCTTCTTCCTCCAGAAAAGATGACCACATTCACTCTTTGCCCTAAGTCCACTGAAGGTCAGAGTTTGTGCTAGTATAAAGATGAGAACCTAGGTGGACCAATTTAATGTGCAATTTACTACTGAGATTCTTAGCTTAGGATATCACAGAGTATTTTCAGTGTCACAAAATCTTCCATTCTCAGGACACAGAGGGAGCTATGACTTTGACTTTGTAATCCAGTAGGTTTTTTGTCATTAGGTACTGTCCTTAATCCATCCCCAAATATATTACAGTGGATCTGCCTGCGCTGTACCACTGTGCAACACTCCAGGGGAGTTATCTATTTACTGCTGAAAATACCATGTCTTGGTGTTGGAATTTTTTTTCCCCATCCTCTGTGTGTGTGTGTGTGTGTGTGTGCGTTTTTGTGTGTGTGCGTGTATGTGTGTGTGTGCGCGTGTGTGTGTGTAAATGAGGGACGGCGAGAAATCTCACTATAGCTCTGGAACATTTGGGATTGAAGTATTCGAGAGGCAGGTTTTAGGTGCCTATAGCAGGCTGTAAAGAGCCTTTGTCCAGGAAAGTATGCCAAAGAGGTCAAGTTAAATAGCCAGTGCTGCAGTCTGTTCTAAGGAAAAATGTAAAAACATTTTGGCTCAGTGTGGTGGAACCCAAACACATTAGCCTGGTGAATGTCCAGCTGGAGAAACTCTACTAGGACTATGCAGCAGAGAGGAAGCTAGAAATAGACAAAGTTACTTTTCTACACAGGTTTTATTCTATTTTCTTCTGGATTTTTTTTTTCTCTCATCAGTCACTGAGGCCATAAGAGCAGCTTTTCACGCAGTTGTTTGGATAACATTTTATTTTGTTTTTTATGTGAAAGTAAATTATTTAATGTTTACGTTTCCCTGGGTAGATGTACCTACTCAAAGCCTCTTTGGTAAGATTCACGTAAATTTAGCTGTCTGAAAATTAGATATCTTTTTCAAATCTAACCTTTCTTTACAGTTAATAAGGACAGACTTGTCCCTTCAGACAGTTGTTTATCATGACTATTATAGGTGCCTGTCTCAGGATGCTAAGTCTCCCTCTGGCAGTAGCTGCTCCTCTGCATAGATCATGTAGAGCTTAGACAACTAGCATGAAACAGAAGACTAACTTTTCACAGCTGAAATTAGGGAGATGGATACCTCCCCTACCTGCTGCTAGATATAGAAGCCATTTTTTTCCTAGAGGCCAAGCATCACAGCTTGCTTTGTGGGCACACTTTTGGGGGATGGAAGCTCTTTCATCATCTTGGAGATTGCTAATTGGAAAGATCCTAAAGAGAGGCAGTGAGCTAACTGTAGGCAGTGTGAATGATTAGGGGTCTAGCACTCGAATTTGCTTCTTGGTCTTTTTTTCAGCAGCCTGGAGAACCACTCGCATCTGTGTAAATAAGTGTAACTAATACATGAATAAAGAGGGGGGGGACAGTATGTTTAGGACAGCACTCACTTCAGCTTCCTTATACATCAGCAGAGTGAGCTGAAATAAGCCAAAGCACGAAGGAGAGAAAGCAGTGGTGCCTGACTTATGCCACTGTATCAGCCTCTTTTAAACTTGTCTTGTTGCATGAGCTGCCATGAAGATAAAGATTAGGGAGCAGCTAGAGTAGTCAGTTAGCATTTGTTTTGAGGAAGATACCTTCCTCAGAAAGATACCAGTCATGGCTTTCATGTGTCAAGGTTATAAATGACGGTTCCATTTGGAAAATCAAAGCTAATATATAGTTTTAGTTAGAGATCATAGAATGCTATATAAGGAAAACCCAATTTTTAAGCTCTTTTCCCTGGAGCATTAAGGATTGAATTTAATGATCCATATCTGAAGGACATGCTTGAGGCTGACAAGGTCAGAACTAATTTTACATGTGGTACACAGATTTGAAATGACTCTCCTGAATCACAGAATGAATGATCTATTCAACTTTCCTCAGAAGCAAGGTTCAATGAGTGCTAGCAGATTTTCCTGCTGTTTCAGGTGTAATTACAGAATCACACAGGTGGTATTCAGTCGTTCTCTAATTTAATAAAACAAAAATTCTTCATGTTGCCCCAAAGCTGAATGTTTTCTTTCTTTATAAAGTTGGTTGGAAAAAAAACCAAAAAACAAACAAAAAAACCGCCCCTGAAACAAAATAAAACATTTTCTTAGTTTTTGGAGAAAGTATTACATTTAGTGCTATTTTCCCCTAAGGCTTTTTTGTCTGTATGCAGGCAAAAAAATCTGATACTTTACCAAGAGAAACTGGTTTATTGTGTTCGTGGTAAGCTATAAACATGCATATGAACATGTGAAACTTTCTCGTGACTTGTCCAGGTACCTGCACTTTAAAAGGGATGTAAATTCTTTCATTTTATTCATAATGAATGTTTAAAATACTACTTGCATCATGTGATTGTCCTTTTAAGCACCAGAGCTACCCCAGAGATGTCTGAGTTTAAGAAAAAAAAAAATCACATTCCAATTCCTCTTTTCTTCTTGTAACCTGGAAATTATTTTCTAAAACTTAACACTTCCCAGTATAATTGCAAATAGTAGACTTGAGCATAGACCTGTTTTTTAATCAACACTGCAAATTTTCTTATTTCAAAATGTGGGGAGAAAGATGTATATAACAAAAACCTGAAAGTTTTCAGTTTGTCAAACAAAAAAGTTGAATTGCCCAGGTAGATCCAGATCTTAAGGTAAGCTTAAGGGTATTACTTTATTTTTCAAAATCAAACCTATGTTCTGAAATAGAAAGAAATACAGTTTCTCATTCCAACTGTAAATATACTGTTATTGGTCTTTTTCCCTGTGGAAAAATTGCTTGTGACAAATAGATTTTTTTAAATAATAATGTTTAAAATATTTATAAATTGCTTGATATTAGATATTGCTCAATTAATTCCCTTCAGCTCTTTAATCTAACTATTGTTCTGTTAATTCTGCCTGCTTAATCAGCCTACTATCAGGTATAAGCATTTTTACATTTGAATTGATCCTGTCCTCAGTTTCAGTTACATGCATACTTGACCATCAAACCTCTGAGCAGTTTTCAGCAATATAAGCTGTAGGTCATCCCTGACATTTATTCTGGCCGTGTCTATACCATACAGTGAAGTTTCTAGACAATTGATGATGAACTGGCATACACCCACAGTTCAGCACAATGTCATGTGGGGATGTAAGCTCAGATTCTGAAGGAGATTTATCAAGATTAATGCAGTTCTGTACTTGAACTTGTAATCATATCTCTTAACAGCACTGATTAATCTAGGCTCAGTACGATACTGATGCAGCTATATTACCTTCTGGTTCCCAAATTAGATGAATGGGTGCTAGTTTATAGGCTTTCAAACCACATTCCATTGCTCTTAGTCAAATTGCTCAATATATGATTATCTTACAACTAAAAGGCAGAGCTACAACTAAACAAATCACTTAATATTTTTAATGTTGATTGGCCATATGATTCTGGGCAAGTCACTCAACCTGCAACCTGGAATCCTGCAGCAAAACCCCTAACTACTCATGGGCCATTGAAGAGCTCATTAGATAGTGTTAGATAATTTTATAACTCATTGTTTTCTTAAGCTGCGTTCTGTGAAGCCTCTCCAAGACACAAATGTAAACAAAGCTAAAATGAAATGAAAGGCTGGAATAAAAGCTAAAGATACAGTCTGTTTTTTCATACTGGTCTGAAGAGTAATGGAGGGAAATGCTGCACAGAGCTGCAGCCAATGAATCTTTTTAAAAAATACTCCTCGGTCTGACAACACTGTGCTAAGCACAACTGAAGAAAAGAAACAACCAAGTTAATTCCAAGTTGCTTTTGTGCTGCCTAGTTGAGAGAGATAATTAAGGATTCCAGTATAATCTGGAGCAGCCTTAAGGCTATTCAAACTTACACGAGCTCTTTAGGATTCCTTGGAGGCTATTATGCCTGCTAATGATTTCCTGAGCAGAGCGTGTGGTGGTCACCTCTCCGATGACTCCTGAGCCCAGGGACATGTAGGGCGATACAGTGTAGTATTACAAAATACCTGTTAAGCTCTGTGTATGGAAAGAAGCAGCCATTTGTAAAATATAGCTTTTGGCTGAAATGTATAAAGTTAAACTGAATTGGTGAGCTGACCAATACACTTAAAGATCTTCCCCTTCAGATGGAACACTTAGCTGACTATTGAAGGGAATTTTGATAAATACTGTGTTGCTAGAGTAGTGCAAACAGGGCCTTAGCCTAGGTTATATAAATGTAGTAACCACACATCACTGAAAAAGATAGCTCTTCCTTCCTCTGTGTAATGAAAAGTTGAAGGTCTGCCAAAAAAAGTTGAAGTGCCAGAAATCCTGTCAATGTGAAGGCATCTTTCCGCTTGTAAATCAACTACACATTTAAATTACTTCCTTTCATAATCTATTAAAATGTTTTTGGCATAGATGTGCTCTGCGCAATGTTCGTTGCATAATTTCACTTCATTTCTGGTCAGCCGTTGTTATTAAGTCTAAAAAGCTATTGAAGGAGGGCATGCATCTTACTCTGTGAAAGATAAAAATGGTCAAAAGTAACTACAAAGATGTTTTAAAAGTTAAATTAAATGGATTATCCTAGTTATCTACTCCGCTTGATTGGCTAGCCATCGTGACATAGCTGGAACAAGACTGCTTTTATGCTAAACTGACTACTTTTTAAAATAATCTGTTGATAGTAGTGGGAAACATGGAATTCACTATTCATTATTCCAAACTATTTCATTGACCTGTTGTTCATAGAGAAATACTGGCATTTAGTTCAAAATGACTGAAACTTCACTTCTGAATTCATAGAAGGTGCTGGAGGCAATCAAAACCATTAAGACTTCTGTTTCTATGGTAAAGACAAACTATATGCATAGAGTGGAAGTTATAGAACATTGTAGCACTGTTAAATTCTGTATTTGGAAGGAAGAAACTATTTGTAAAACCCATAAAAACTTTTTGGCAAAATAGCTATCACATATTAAATGAAGCTAATGAGCCAGCCGAGAAAACACTAAGCCACTAAAATCTATTTTGCTTTTCTGTATGTTTTAAAGGGCATTGTAAACACAAGTTATCTCTTCCTCCACACCTTCCTTTGCAGCATTACCATTACAGAAATTAAAGAATGCTACTTAGATGAAAAATGGTGTGATACAGTTTGAATAATACTTCAATACACTGCACATCATGATCCAGGGAAGTAAGGAGTATTCCCAAACTTGAATGAAGTGAAGGTTGCTGGGTGGTGACTCAGGTCCTGCAAGACTGTTGAGTTCAGCTGCATTCAAACTTCTGCAGATGAGGAAAAGGAAAAGTTCAATGTATTGACACTTACCTTTCTGAAAATGAAGAAATTAACCTACTGTTGCAATTCTACTCTTGCAATTCATTGTTTGCCCTGTCTTGGAGAGTTAGCAATGGCTACTGTGCATGGTTCAGGAAATCATAGAATCACAAAATCACAGAATCACAAAATCACAGAATGGTTGAGGTTGGAAGGGACCTCTGGAGGTCATCTAATCTGACCCCCTGCTCAAAGCAGCATCAGCTACAGCTGGTTTCTCAGACCCATGTTTGGTTTGGTTTTGAAGATTTCTAAAGATGGAGACTTCACAACCTCTCTGGCAACCTGTTCCAGTGTTTCACCACCCTCACCATAAAAAGTTTTTTCTTATGTTTAAATGGAATTTATTGTATTTCAGTTTGTGCCCATCACCTCTTGTCCTGTAAGTGGGTACCACTGAGAATGAGAAGAGTCTGTCTCTGTCTTCTTTACAGCCATTTTACATACATAAAAAAGATTTTCCCAAGCCTTCTCTTCTCCAAGCTGAACAATCCCAGCGCTCTCAGTGTTTTCTTGTGTGACAGATGCTCCAAGACCTTACTCATCTTCATAGTCTACCTCTGGATTTCTTCCAGCATGTCCATGTCTTTTGCGTGCTGAGGAGCTCAGAACTGGACCCAGCACTCCAGATGTGGTCTCACCAATGTGGAGTAGAGGAGAAGAATCACAGCCCTCAATCTTCTGATGATGCATTTCCTAATGCAGTCCGGAAGGCTGTTGACTTTCTTTGCCACAAGGCCACACTGCTGCCTCATGTTCAACTTGGTGTCCATGAGGACCCCCAGGTCCTTCTCTGCAAAGCTGCTTTCCAGCTGCTTGGCCCCCAGCCTGTACTGGTGCATGGAATTATTCCTCCCCAGGTGCAGGACTTTGTACTTCCCTTTCTTGAAATGAATAATGCTGCATATGCTTGAGCTCCATTCTGGTCTAGGTGCAGCTATACTGAACGTTGGTGGATGAATCGGAGTAAATTAACAGATTGTTACCATGATATTAGAAGAGGTATATATATTTCTCGAAAGGTCAAGTATGCCTTGCTTAGCTTTGAGATCATTACGCTGTATCAAAGGTGATACCTGGTGGTCATTTCACTGCATCCCACTGCAGATTATCTGCTGATAATCAGATAATAAACAAATGCATTGATGACAAACCAGTTACATTTCTAGTTCCAACACCAGTGCCTCAGAAGTCATCCTCTGGGTATGGCTGAAAGTTTGGTAATACTTTACAGGTTCAGAGAAGTATGCAGTTAGCATGCTAGTGCTTGGGAGGAGGCTACATGTATTTAACTCCTCTTTGATGTGTCTGCCATGTACTAGAGTTTTCTGTTAACAAAAAGCAGATGTTAGACTTGGTTCTATGGCATTTCCATACTCTGTTCCCACTGGAGAGAAGCTACTGCATGTTTGGTAACAAGTACCTTAATTTTACATATTCTAATTTCCAGAGATGTAAATTTGTGTTACTTTAGTACTGTGTAAGCAAGATTCTTGGCTTTTAATTTTCTTGGTTTTGTATGCTGGCTTTGCAGTATTCACAGCCCAGTTCCTCCTTCCTCCACCCCTTTTTCTGTAGCCATCGTTATCTCCACTATAATGAATGAATACGAGTTCATATACCATATCCCTACGTCTTTTCTGCATGTCAGGAAACCTAATTCTTGGGAGTTTTGCAAGTCCCATTACACTTCCTACTACAGAGCTATAGGAACATAGGAGGTGAATGAAGCCTAAGACCCTTCTAAACTTAGCCAGACCTGTGGCTCTGCTCACAGTGATTGTCACTCCACACTGTTTCTAGCTCAAATTCATACTGTCATACTATCACTTCTGTGCTTTCTAAACCAAGTCACTTTCTTCTTTCTGAATATATGCCCCCTGCAAAGTTTGAGTGCCCATGTAAAAGAAGGACAAGTATTGGAGATGATAGGAAAGGAATAGAGAGAAGTGCAAATTACCACTTCCAAATTATTATTTTTTTTTTTTTTAGTGTGTGTGTGGAGAAAGAACTCTAGCAAGCTTTCTGCAACATAAGATATTCAGAAAGATATGAAACAGTTCATTATCTCAGTCAGTATGTTGTTAGCCAGAAGCAAACATTTTTTGGTAGTGAAAAATACTTGCTTACCAATTATAATAATCACTAAAACATGGATATGTTTTACTTAAGAGAATTACAGTTTGTTGAGATATTTCACAGAGAGCAGTGAATAGTCAGAAGTGACAAGGACCATTCATTAAAATTCAACACTTAGTGTTATACAAATAATTCTCCACCATGCCTATCAAACATCACTACAACAGAAAGCATAAAGCAAACATTTTGTCCTGTAAAATTGTTTTAATATTTGAAAAATGAAATAATTGTGGATTAATATGAAAGAATAGTAATAATAATAAAAAAAAATCCTGTTGGTGAGAAAGAAGGGGACAAATACTTCTGGCACACAGAAAATGAATTTCTTGATGTTGGATGCCAATGGACTGGGATAGCTAAAGTACTTGTGAAGATCTTGTGCCCAGAAAGCCAAATTCATTGTCACTCAGATTTGGGTTGGAAGATTCAGCAAAGCTTATGTTTTGCTGCAGAATGTTATGGCTTTGAAAAATCTTTAATTTCCTGCACAGAATGTTCTGCTGATAGAATTCAGTTCCTCTGTATGCTGAGATCTGGGAGTTATCTACATTGCAGGGAGATTCTAAACCACATTTATGGTTTACAGATTACAATTTGACTTACAATTTTGTATTCTCCTTTTTAACATCATGTTTGATTATAATTTTGTATTCCCCTTTTTGCAACTGTTTAAAACAGATCTTTAATCAGAGATGGTTAAACATCAAACAAATTGTTAATGTCATAACAAAGAATAGAGGTTCTTCACTCACCTACTAATCAAAGCATCAGCAGTGTTTCTAATTCTCCATTTTAAAAACAGTTTTGTAAGTAATTACCAAAGCAATGCAACACACAGATGAAACACTGGCTCTAACACTCAGGCTGTGCCAGTATCTCCTAGGATATACTCAGTATAAGTGTATACTTAGTATATATGTATATTTACTATAAGTATATACTTATATATGAGTATACTTATATACTTAAAAGTATATACTTAATATATATGAAAGCCCCAGTGTGGCTTTCATTTACGGAAGACTAAGACCTGATTTACTTTGTATGTATATGAATATCAGACAAAAAAAAAGGCAAAAAAAAAACCCAAAAACCACCAAAACATGACTTGCAAGAGGACACAGCAGGAGACAGACAGAAAATCTCCTCTACAGGATCTCCATGGCAGAAGACACAGAAGTGTAATGGGACATAACTAAGAGGTCAAGGGGTAGATTATTCCTCTTTATATAGGCACTTCCATCTGGTTGCCCTGACCAAGTCCATGGCATTGGCTTCTGCATGTATCCCCCTGTTCAACTCAGTGAGAGAGAAGGAGCTGATCAGGGAAGAAGTTTCTCATTAATAACATTACCGATAAGAAGAGAGAATAGCAAACAGACATTCTTAATATAGGAAAGAATTAATTCCTTTTAAGAAAAATATTTCCAAGAGAATGCAGTAAAACTTGATATAAGATATTTTTGCCCTTCATTCAATTAAAGTAAATTTAAATCAATTTTAGGAGCATAAAATCCCCACAGACAACAAAAAATGTATTTTATTTTAGAATCAGTCCTGGCCCTCTGATGCCTGGCTTTGAAGTTCTGATATTTGGGGACAAAGATGGCTTTTGCCAAAAAAAGTGATGTAGTGCGAAAACTGATGTTAATATATTTACAGCCAAACAGCAAGTATACCTAAGACTTATTACAGTTAGGATAGGCAATTTCCCTTGGCTGCAAGCTCAGCTCGTCCCAGATGTGAGTGACTTCAAAAGCAAAAACCTGTGCCTGTGGCTGAACTTGCAATTCAAATTGCCACTTTTGGCTCAGACAGGGACATTTTAGGATCCTCAGAGCTTCATTCTAAATTAACTGACATTAATAAAGGAATAAAAACAGATTATAAGAGGAAATATTAATGGCTACTTCCTTATGTAACTGTGGCTAGATTTCTCCCTGGAGTCTGATTTGACTAACATGTGCTGACTGAAAATGGGTCTGAGCTGCAGCAGTTTTGGATATGAGTTTTTGACATCAACCTGCAGAATGTAGGAGTGATCAAATCCAAAGATTTGGTTTAGCTCTCTAGAGATATACAAGCACTGTAAATCTTTCTTACAAAACTGGGTTACAACCAGCTGCTTTGTTTCTTCTGGCCTGTGGAACTGCCTAATATCATATGAATTCACTGCAGGTGTCATCAAAAATTGGATGCTTAAAGTTAGGAGTGAAAATTTACATGCAGATGGGAGTATCCTTGTGTGCTGTAAAATATGTGGAAGAGTATTTATTTATTTATAGAAGGACAAATTAGATATTAGAAAACTTATTGCAAGAATCAGCTTTATGCAGCCACCTAACAGAACCATCTCATCTAGCACGAATACTTGATCCAGACTAGTCAGTACGGTTTGAAGTTTGAAAGACCATTAGGAACTGCTCTGTCATAGTTTATATACCAAAAATTGGTTTGTAGAAAGCATACGCTGAATCTTTGAAAAAAACAAATCCATTCAAGGAAATTATAAGGTAATTGTGAAAAGTTCAGGAAGAATAAAAATGACAACAGTTATTAATAAAATCATTCATTGAATTGATTTGCTGAAATCATGTTTTTCTAGTGATGCCTAGATCAAACTCAAAACCAACAGATTCTTTAATGTTTTAAATCCTGAAGGGGATGTTTTAAACTCATTTCCTTGGAAATAAACACAATGCCCCAAAACATAATACACCAATGTATTGCAATGCTTATTAGTTTATTGAAAACTAATCTACCCTTTTGAGGCACTCAAAAATGTTTGATCTTAAGGAACGCATCTAAGGATATTTGATGAATTAATGTTTCAGAAAAAGTGGGGCATCTGTCACACAAATTATTTCTAAGTGAAGCCTGAAACTCTCAATGCATCCAACAAAACATCAGTAATTCATGTAATGATTTAACACACTTGCATCCTACCTTGATACAATTATGATAGAAAAAGCTTCCCTGTTAATATTAACAGATGTTACTCTAGATAGTTGTCTTGCAGTCAAACCACAGACAGTCAGCAAGGAGTAAAATTCTGCCACTGGCAAAGATTTACTCTGCCAATCAGAGACTGAAAAAGAACATTGCTGTAAACAGCAAGTTGCACTTAAAAGCCTCCATTATTCTCATTTTGCTGAAATCTCTCTTCATCCTATTCATATCCATCCTCTGTCTTCAACTGAAAAAACAACTCTTTTTATATTCTTCATGTAGAACCCTGGCCCAGAAATTCAAGTGTCCCACATTTCTCTGAGGAGAAAGTTAAAATTCATATCTGTATCATAATTTTCCTCCTGAAGTCTCTGTAATGAGATAAATCAGAACATTACTTGTAAGCACCTTGAAAACTGTTGGTTAAGGCATTTAAAATCTGCACCCATTGATAATATGTGCTTTAATTTACCTTTAACACTGCTCGCAGGAACTAAAATATCTAAATAATCTGTCAGCATATTAAGCAGTAATTAAATAGTAGTGATGGACTTTACACAAATGTGCACACACTAGAAAATAAGAAATGTAGCTCATTTGATAAAACCTTTGGTCAGTGACTGGAACTAATGGGTTCAGTGGTGGAGTTATTCAGTAAGGGTTCCCTCCTGTAAAGTTTTCAAATTATAGCAGAGGAGTGTTGATCCTGCCTTGAAATTAATTGTAGACACCTGAATAGAAATGTGTAAGTAAATATATCTTTTGCTCAGAGAATCAAATGTCACTGGTGTGAGGTCTGAGCATGTTGTAAGCAGCACGTTCTTGTATTTCACAAAGGCGGCCCCCCAAATTGTTTTTTGATTGTGTATGCGCATGTGGTGCTTTTTTAAAAGCGTCAGGTTTTGCTACTTGGTTTGCTGCAACCAAAGAGGTAGTGTTGTACAAGAACATACTTGCCACATCCTTATGTCTAATAAAGGCTGTCTATTCACTGGGAAAATTAGATATTTGGGAAAATATTTTCTATAAATTTTTAACCAAGATAGCATTTAGTCAGACAACGCGACTCAAACATGGCTGTCTTGTAACAAATATGCTGATAAAAAAGTCTTGATATTTTTAACAAATCCATTTTCCTGGGGTAGGTAAAGTTTGAAAACAATGAGCTCTTCATGCTCTCTCCATTGAATACCGGACAAGGACTGAATGTCTTTCAGCAGCTGACAAGGAGCAGGATTTTTCTTTTCTTTTTAAGTTTATGTTCTTTCTAGTCTCTATTATATCCAATGAACATCATCTTTTTCTGGTTATTTTTGCACCACCTCTTTTAATCCCTCATTCCTCTTTCTAAAGGCTTGATTATTTATTGTGAAAGTTGGGAGCAGCTTCTGTTAATGACTAGCAAGCTCAGGAGGGATTCATTAAGCCAAGTCTACATCTGATCTGTGGAAAGATATGTAAAGCCTTTAGTCAGTGGTGAGAAAAAATATCTTTTAAGAAGTGATTGATCTCATCCTAAAATACATAGCGACTGGTCAGATGAATCATGCAAAAAAATGTCTATTTTTCTCCACTGCCTGTAAATAGAATATAATGTGAAGAGTTCAGATGCACATCCAAGTTAAGTAAGAGGAGTCCCAGCCTTCATATCTTAGTTTATAAAATATCATTATAAGTGTGGTTAAATAAAAGATGCAGGATAGATTCTAACATAGTTACAATGCATTGTTTCTCTGGTAGTGACTGTACCTGAATAGTAAGTAAAGAGCACAACTGTTTATGGAAGAACATTAACTAAGGCAAAAAAAGAATGGGAATCAGCAACTACAGTATTAGTATCTGGATGATATACTAAGTTATAAAGGAATTAAACAGAGACTGATATATACAAATTAAGCAGAACTTGATTTTTGCAGTGCAACAGTACATGGATGCATAGTCAACTAAGTGGCATGTAATTTGAGGTATATGAATAGTTACTGAGTTTAGCAGAGGGACCTAAATTTTGCTGCCTTATACTTCACATATCCTTTTATAATTTTACATATATTACAAAAAAGGTGTAAAACATGCATGTGTTAATACACTTTGACAGCTGCAGCCAAGATATCACTGTTCACACAAAATGAAATTAATGTCACTTTTCCTACCACTAATTTTCTCTTTCGAGGTTGAGCATTTTCTACTGTCCATGTACTATCTGTGTGTGATAGAGGAAGATACAGTACAGAAGTAACAGAGCTGTTACGTTTAAAAGAAAATGACTGTGTTGGGATATTAATTACTTTTTTAAAAAAAATTATGTCCTTTTAGGATAATGACCATTAAAAACCAGCCAAATCTTTTATTGAATATTTTCCTGTTTTTTTTCTGAAACACATTTTACTTTCAAGATACACAGAAATTGGCTTAATGACAAAGGCTTGCTCCAAAAGCTCTCATTTAGATTCCAATTTTGAATTGCTGGAGGAAAACAAGATGCTGTATAATGAAGATAATCCCTTTGTTTTCTTCAGCTTGACTGCTTTACCATTCATTCTGAACATCTCGATTTCAATGTAAGGCATGGAAAAAAGTGTACAGTATTGGCCTGAGATTCCGCACTTGTAAGAAAGTAAAAGCTCAAAATAGAAATGTAAAATATTCAGCCTTCTTGATAGAGGCTTTCAAATGGCTTTGAAAGAGCGAGGTTCCTGCATGCTCTGTGAAAAGTAGAGCGGGTTCTGTACTTTTTGAACATGCATGCAGTTCAAAGTAGTAAGACACAATGCTTAGTGTTTGCAAAGTAACTTACAAACCTAATGTAACATTGACAGTTATACTCTTCAAATCTTAAGGAACTTGAACCTGAAGGTTTTTAACTACTGATTTTGTATCACTATAATTCCACTGGCCTCCATGGAATTAGTCCTAATGCATACTGATGCAATAGCAGAATCAGGCCAAAGAATGTATATAGTAGCTTTGTAGTCTATATTTTCCAGTATCTTTATATGCCAGCTATTATTAAACTGAGCATTTAAAGTATGTAATCAGATTTCTATACTCTAAATATTTATTAAATGTTTAAATATAAAAAGAGAGTAATTTGCTTTACTAGAAGAAGGCTAATGACTGGTTTAATCATTGCTGACCGTACCTAAGGAATACAAAAAATATTACTATTGTTTTTATTTCTTCATGTTTTTCCCCAGTGTAACAGACTGCATCAGGACTGCTCTAAGTCCTGCTTTTCATTCAGCTCAAATTAGAAAAAGTGAATAAACAATGATATAGGGTATGGAGGGCATAGCACAAGGAGAAGCGAAACATAAAAAGTAGAAATCTTTGCAAAAAGACGAGGAAGTTGCCAGCAAGCAGAATATGAAATGTGGATTAAGTGGACCAGCCTTCTTGTTCTCTAATGAGCTGTGAAAGAAATGAATGTGCAGGGAAGTCAGAAATTATAAAGATCTTTGCCCTTGTCTGCTGTCCAAATGGACACTCTTATTGATCTTGCTTAAATCTTTTTGTTTAGAGTTCCAATTACCTCACTTTGCAGCTGCATAGGAGAGACACAAGCTATTTCTGCACTGCTAAATGCATCCACCCTTGGGAATAATCCCTGGCTCCAAAGTCAAGTGATGCAGACTGCTTATACATCCCCTGTTTAAGGCCAGATAGAGTAGATTGGCCATGGTCACACAACATAGCACTTGGTGTAGCAGCTCCTTTGGGCTCTATGTGCTGCCCCAGGGTGCTATAACATGATTACCATTTTGTTTTGTGTTTAGTTCAAACTGTCTGATATAATGTGAAGGCTTTGCTGCAGCTCTTGAGAGAGGTGATTTATAGCATGAAAGTGAGAGGAAATGTTATATATTCAGAGATATTTCATGAGAATGTCTTGGGGAGTCTAAGAGTGAAAAGCATCCTGGAGAGCTTTGCAGGACAGTGTGATGGAGAGAACCCAACACGGTTCAGCCCTGTTCATATCGCCTTTTATGTATAACCTCCTAAAGTGAACTATCCTGAGAACTACACTATAGAAGAACTATATTTTACACCTCAAAAATATCCAATGCATGGCTTAACTGTAGATTTTATCCGCTATAGACTATCAGAAGACCAGGACCTGTGAGTGAACTGCAAAGCTAAATTTTTCAATAATGGAGGTGGGGTCAGAGAGATTTTAACAGCATATGTAAAGAGCTATACTTTAACAACAACACAAATAAATATCAAAATCAATCAATTAATTAGTTATTTTTCATTTATGGTCTCAGATAACTGAGGCCCTGCGTTGGGACAGTGGAAAGAGGGCTAGAAGATTACTTGATGTAATCACTGTTATCACTGTTTTCTCTAAAGCTTCTGGCTCCCAGTTTCCCAGATTAGTAAGCTGATCTTTAGCCTTGTCTTTCACTGGCTTTGTCAAGTCATTTAAGGTAAAATATTGATAAGAAATTGCTACCTCTTATTCAGTGGTTTGTTTTGTTCAGATGGATGTAATCCATTCCCATTTTAGGCCTCTTAAAGTTTGGTGCCTACGTCTAAGCAAGTTAGACTAGGCTCATGTTTTGGAGAGAAATGGATATGTTCAAAGGGGAGGTCATTTGAGCTTAGATACGTACGTGAAAAATTTTATCTGAAGGTATGTTTTTACCCACACTGATTATAAAGAATGCTTTGCTTGACATTTTAGACCCCTAAAGTGGGCACTGCAAGACGTGGAACTCATGTTTTTGTTTTTTATTTTTCATATTGTTCTGAGATGCATCCTAAAAACAAGTTGCAAATATTCAGCAGAACAGATATAATATAGCATATTATAATAATATAGCAGTTAAAAAGAAAACATAGACACTTGTTATTTATATAAAGACTACATTATGCTTCTCTTTTGCCCTCGTTCTTTTTGGATGGTTGCTGTGGCCTCTTGGTCCTTAGAGACGTTCCTTTTTCCTCCCCTTTGATGCTTGAACTATTTTATGTAGGTTCAGAGACAATCAAGTTGGCTTTCTGCACCTTCATACTTTGGAGGCAATTTCCTCTTGATTTTAAATTTGTCACTGGGGAAACCTTTTTACTCCTCTAAGCCAAACAGCTGGTTCTTATTTTTTATTTTTCCAATGTTTCCACTAAAGATCATCTTTGGAAAAATGAAATTCTGTATTTGTTCTCATTATCTTAAAATAAAGCATACAAACTTTCAATGGAATAAAGGGCCTATAGTTTGTTTTAATTGTTTCCTTTTCTTCTGAAGTATAACTAAACATTGCTGATTTTGGCCTTTGTCACTGTAATACCTGAAATTCTTCAAGCCACTAATGAGATTGTCCTCTGAACTTTCATGTGAAACTTCCTGGACAGTCTTGAAAGAAAAAAATGGATTTTGGGTCGATTAAGATTAAATCTCATCTTGCAGATCAGGAAAGGAAGCAGAAGGTAGGTTACATGACTTCTCCCAAACTTTACTAAAATTTTAGACACATGAGCCAATAACAACAGTCTAACAATTTATAGATGTAGGTAGGAAAATATATGTGCACAATTGGCCCACTTCAGTTGCAATGCAACTTGATTTACTCTGAAGGCTAAATACTTACGATTTATGCAAAATTACATAATCTTACATTTGAGATTGGCTAGGAACATGCATGTGTACTGAGAGTTGCAGCATTTCTGCAGATGTTCAGTAATCAGTGTTGTTCAACAGTGTGCCTGTATTCAACAGTATAAGGATCTATCTTCTTCCTTGCCACTAAAAGAGCAGCATTAGCATCAGAAAATCACTATTAATCAGTTTATCCACCTGACTTCTGCTGATCTATCACTTCTCAGCCGGTTCATCACATTGCATTAGTGAGAAAGGTGTATCCTCTCATCACATTTAATCCAGTAATTGTTCCAAGCCTGACTGATAGTCTTTGCTTGAGAACTTCACACTTGTACCACCCTGGCCACTGTAGATCCTCCGGACTATTTTGTTTTCTGTGCATTTTTCCATATCCTACCAAACCATCTATATATCGAACTAGAATCTTCTAATTGAAAGTTCCTGTTTGAGTAGAATTTGCTTGGTTTATGATGTAGTATTTCTGATCTATCCTTTTTTCAGCCCTTCAGAGAAGATGCCATATCATATACACTCTCTCTGATTTTCATTGGTTTCCACTTTTCAGTGCCTGATACTGAATATTTTCCAGTTCTTGAAGTTCTTGAGCTCATATCTATCTATCTTTAGGTGCTGATATGGCTATTACTTCAATATCTACTAAGTGAACTGTACTGCTTTCTTTAGCTCATGGGCCTGACTCGGTAAATGCATGAAAGAGCCTTGCTGCTGGATTCATAATTACAGGAGACAGAATTCTGTGCTGGAGAATATTTACTCACTGACCTCACTTCATTAAGCTCTTTCAGTGTTGCTTCTTCCTCAGTTATAGTAATTTCCATTTTCATACCCTCATTTCCCTTAGCCCCCTGACTTCGCCTCCATGTACTACATCATTGTAGTTACTGAAAACTGCGTCAAAGGGGTTTTTTGGCTGTATCTAAACTACCTTTAATCTTTGCCCCTGTACTTACTGAATTACAATGCCACTTACTTTTTCTTTCTTTTCTTTTTATTTTTGTGGCTAAAAATCTTTTACTATTTGTTTTAATTTCCTTTGCAAGGTCCCACTCAGCTTGAGAGTTGGCAAATCCAACTTTTCTCCTACATATTCTGACCTCCAAGACATAGCTTTCTATTCAGTCCATGTGTTTTTGCTGCTCCTCATAGACTCGCAGCTTAGCTTCAAATATCCTTTTTGAACTCGTGTCACCCAGGCCAGATATGGGTATATGGATTTCTAATCTGAGCATTATAGAGTTTACCCACTTCTCACCAGCTGCACTAAAACATCACAAAGAGGAGTTTATTCACTCCTCAATTGAGTATTACATGATTCTCAGCATGAGGTGATTATTTATTTAGTTAGGTCATGGGTCTTTTCCTCTCAGTTTTTTTTTCTTTTACTTGTAGTACAAGTATCAGATTTTGTATCTGTGATTTAAATAATTCCAAGCTTTTTTCCCAGCCAGGTTTTTAAATGCTTCAAAACCACTGAACTTTCACTAATTCCCTTAGTCTTTCAAAAAAATGCTATTAAAATATAAATTCTTAATTATGGACTTGCTTTTATTTCTCTTTCCATTCTAATTTTAACAGCATTTACTCACTATTGTTTAGTCAAGAATTATTTTTCTTTGTCCCGTTCTCACTACATCCTTGTAATATATTCTAAAATGTCATTGTTCTTGGTTCTGTTGTATACAAAAATATTTGTATTCCACCATTCCTAGTGGGATATTGTCTTCAGTCATCCACCATTCCTAGTGGGATATTGTCTTCAGTCAATATATGGGATATGAAAAATGTATTAATCTTGATACTAACTATGTCTTTACCGATATCTTTATTCAAATCCTTACTGTTTGGAACAAGTCCTTGACAAATTCCATCTGGGAACTGATTCATAATTTTCTAAGGTGTTTCTAATCTATACAGGTTTCATTCTGTCTAGGTTATCTCTTCATATATGTGTGTACCTATATATGAAATTATTTTCTATTATATTATTAATAGAAAAATAAAAATTGTTCCAGCTCGTCCACGTCTCTAATTAATAAAGATGTGAAAAAGCTGTTTTGTAGGAGATCCTCTGTGAGGACTTCTTCACATACATACCTTTGTTTTGTCCCTTCAAAGTGATTTGTATCCTTCTCTCTCTTTTTTAAAAAAGCTACCTCCTAAGCCATACAAAAACAATATCCGTGCAGAAACTTTACCTTAACTTCTTACAATGAGAAAACCCTTGGAACTCTTCTTCCAGTTACCCACATGTAGTGGTTTCTTTTGTGAAACCTAACAACAATTGAACTGGAATCCAGATCATACCCAAAATGTAGTCTCATAATTTAGGGTTCTTAACCCTCAGCTTCCCAGCAATTTGCTTATGTAAGAATTGGAATGTTTGGTTCCATTCCGCCTCCCCCAAAAAGCTCATATTTTTCTTAGTTGTGCAGAAAATTAAGAATGTGTGAATGGAAGTCAAAGGCACTGAACAGGAGTCATGAAAGCAGAATAAAGAAAAAAAATCATAAAAACAAACAGCAATATTTTCTCTTCCTCCCTGCTTCAGCCTCCTCCTTTCAAATTCAGGATTATCTTCTCTTTCCCAATTGCAAAGGTTGGTGATGCTGCTGTAAAAAGTAGTGTAAACTAAGAGTCTAAGCTATAGAGCACAGCCTTCCAGAAACCCCTCAAAGTCTTATTCAAAGTTTTTATTTTGTCATAAAAAGGTGAAAAAGAAGAGGAAATAAAACTGTGACTCTACATGTAGTTTAACAAGCTACAAACTAAATAGCCTTCACACAGCAGAGCTGTGTGGCAGACATCATTTGGCGATCTATCTAATGGGTAGAAAATCCCACTGAAAAAGAGTCCATATCAAAGGTGCTGAAAGGAAATGTTCAAAATGTCAGCTTTAAAATGACCCCTGTTGTTTGTGTCTTTCCTAATCAGGGGATTAGAGATGTAAGTTAGGATGTTGCAAATGGATAAAGTCTTTCAGTGAATAAACTGGCTGCATATTCACTTATGGAATCCTTGAGTATACTTTGAAATATGTAAATTACATTTAAAGGGACATAATTTAAAAGTTATTCTCTCATCTAATTTTTTTTGTTGCTTATTAGTTTTGCAAGTGGCACCTGAGCTGGCCCAATATGAAACAGAAATATGATCTCATTTTATAGCTAGTATTCTTTGAACATTTTGCAGCACTTCATGTTTTCACTGTTTTTCTCCGTGAAGTTAAGCAAGCTCCAGGCTTCCAATGAATGACGTGTCTTCTCGACCCAGAGCATGAGTAGTCTGTCCCTGTTCAACCCTGGTGCAAGCAGGTATTTGGTCATGTAGGACTGGAGGGTCAGAATAATTTCAGTGCACTGGTAGCCACACCATTCTTCAGTATAACTGTGTACAGAAACTGTATACAGAAAACTTTGCTCTCCTGATGTGCTCTCTGAATTCAGGAAAGATTGGTGGTTTTGGTGTTGCTTTTTTCCTAGCAGCTGTATAACTGCATTACTCTACTGTCTTACATACGAACAAAACAGTCCAGCTTTAGACGAGTCCCTGATTTATGCCTGAAAAGATTTTATTTCTGTGCTCTTGTCCACCTGCATGTCTCACAGTGTGCATGTGAAGGCTTAAGGTGAAATCAGGACCATGCTTAAATTTTGTAGCAAAACGATTTCTAAACCCAAATCTCTCTCTCTCTCTCACTCTCTCTCTTTTTTTTTTTAATGTCTCCTGCTTGTGTGCACGGGATGTCAATATACCAGTGAAATGAGAGAAAAGGTCTTAAAGATAGTGAAGGACACAGCTGATATATATACAAAAAATGATGGAGCAGGTTGAAATCAAAGACACTGTAAATTATTTTGGAAAAGTCTACGATTCAAACTGATGCTATCCTTATCTTTGTTTCTACTATGAATAGGCTATCTGTGGAAGCAGTATGTAACATTAAAAAGCGAGCAAGCAAACAGCAACAGAAAAGTAAATTTTAATACTTTAACTACACATTTGCAAATGACTATATAACACTCCAGAATCTTTGAAGCAAAATTTGCATCTATCCACAAAGATTAGAGTGAAAACACTTTATTAATCCATGGTTAAGTTTACGTTATTGAAAAGTTAAAAAGATCTCTTCACTTAAAACCTGTTCAATGATCCTTTATGTTCATATTGCCAAGAACCACTCAAAATGGCCTCTTGGCAAATAACTTATAGTTAACCACATCAGATTCAGCAGGATTAAGCTAAATTGTCTTTTGATATCTAACGCGTAATACTTCCAAAGCAATTCAGTGGCAGAGACAAATAGTTAAAGTGCAGGAAATTCACATGCATCCCCAGTGGCAACAGATCTTCAGGGCAGTGAGCATGAGAAATAAAGAATTCTTATTTGTGTTTCTTCCAATTTCTTGCCATGTTTCCTCATCCCAGCCAGAATTGCATTGCTAAAGATTCCACAGTGGCTAGTGAAAGGATGAATGGAATTTAGTTCTCTTTTGTGAGCTCTGTGAGGAAAGAGAAAGGACACAGTAAAGCTTTTATTGACCCAACTCCAAATCCAGTGTGTCTAACTAGAAAATTGTTCATTCAGATGGAAGCCAAAAAAGCGTCTATGCCTCAATGTGGCTGAGACAGCAAAATCAATTCAGAAAACAACAGCTCTGTTTAGTAAGTATTCAAAGGAAGAAAATGTACCTAATTCAATAAATAATATACAGAATAAGGCATTTATACTGCATAATAATTTATTAAAGTGTCACAAAATACAAAATCCATCAGTCTTTTACAAATACTGACTTTTCGTAGGCCAGAAGGCCTAAGTGATTTTTAAAATTTAAGCAAAGTACTCTTAGGGGACAGAGAGATTTATGTTATTTTTCAGTGCCTTCCATGTAGAAATGATTTTGCCATACTTTTGCATTGCTTCTGCTATAAAGAACACTTGTGAAGTCACAAAATCTAGAAATGTTAAGATTTTTCATATAATCTTTCTAACCATGCCCCTGGGATTTTTGTTGCCTGCAGACTTATAGCTCAAGAACAAAGCATATCAATGGTGATGATCAGTTGTATAATATGTGGCTGCATAACTGACCTTTTTAAAGTGAAGGCAGTGCATGAATATGTTTCCAGTCCTATGTTTTCAAATAAAAGATCAGTATTCCTAAACACGGAGACTTATGTTGAGCTAAACATAGATTATTTAATCAGCTTTTTCTACCTGTCACCACTCCCTGGTGTAAATCAGTCAATTTATCTTTATTTAAATCTCTATATGAAGATGAAGTTGTAACCCATGTTCAGAAATCCTTACATTTCTCATGTTCTTACTAGGGATATTACATTTTATTCTGTATTCTGTAATAAAATATTTATTAATATTTTGAAGACTGATCAATGCAATTTTGGCTTCTTGAGCCTTCAGGTGACCTGATACAGAGGACACAGGGGCCAGCTTTGATTTTAGGTTGGCTGAACCGTAAAGGGTCTATGTCTGCCCCTCATTTACAGAGAAAACTCAGGGGGAAGAGCCACTTATTTTAAGTATGAGTTAAGTGGATTGGATCTAGGTGTTAGGTTTAAACTCTCCCATTCTGCATGCTTGGTATTATCCTAGTGTTGAAAATTGTGTTGTAGTTATTTTCAGATTTTCAATGTGAATTAATGCAATAGAATAAGAAGCTAGCGCTCTTAGCCATTATTTTGAGATGTAACTGCAAATATAGTCACTTTTGTGAGAAATGCTTTGGATGAGTGCTGTTTAAGGTATGACACATGTGCTTGGCAGGGGAAGCATGAAAAAGCCTTTGCCTAAAAAGGGAAAAGGAAGAACAATGAACTTCTTCCTTGGTATCAGAAAGTCTCAATTGTCTCCCTTTCAGCAGAGTCAAAATCCATGTCTTCTCACTAGCCTTCCATGTTTGTGCTTCTGCTCTCCATTATGGAAGATGTGACTTTAGGCATTCCCTGGTCTTCTTTCCTTACGCTCAGTTTGTCCCCACATCTCTGTCTTTTCCTCCATCCTTTCTTACTTATTTTATGATCTTAAATTATGTCAGTCTTCTGCCTTGTTCAGCCTGCCTTGTGGAAGTGGTAGATTTTTGACTGAAATTAGATTACACAGTAAGTTATACTGAAAGTAAGAGGAGGTGTGGACTATGTGGAACACAAGGAAAATTCATGAAACAGAGGGCAGTAGTTTTAAGAAACTGTTCAAAAAACCTAGATATTATAGGACTTGCAGCAACTTGTAGAGAATTATCCTCCCTTGGATGGGATGGAATAAAATAAAATGAATTTAGTATCAAAATAACAAACCTAGATATATTTTACTAAGTGGAGTGTTCACTTTCACATCTGACTCATTGAAAATAAATTCAATTCAATCTTTTGTAGAGTCTCTAATTCTTAATACCAAAGTGTTGCAGAAAACATACTAATGGCTTCAATTCATCATAAAAAGCAAGACCTTAATCCATTAAACTGCCTCTAAATTGATGGGCACCTGTAAACTTCTTGATGGATGATTACTGAGAGAAAATAAACAAATGGTAGGCATCTGTACATCACATCAGTTCTCTGTGGAAAGCATACACAGTTGAATTTAAATGTAATTTATTTATTAGGAAAAGTGCAGCAAACATATTCAACTCTAATTCTCAGAGTTAGTGTCAGCTGAGACATGTTTTCAGAAAAGGTCAGGTTGGAGGAGTAGAAATTAAGAGATCATCCTCCTCCTTTTAAAACTCAGTTGAAAGATGGCTTCTCTATGTCCTGTCCTTTATCTTAGTGAGTGAAAAATATACCTCATTTTGTGGATCTTCATCTTTGATAAGCTGAATCTTGCTTTTTGATTCCCGTTTTCCTGAACTACTCCTGTGAGCGCTATTTCGTACAACCAAATTTTGTTTGTAGTGTTGTCCTGTATTTGCAGTTCCCTTTTTTTCAAACACTTACGTGTTCTGTTCCATTCTTGCATCATTTCAGGTTTAGATTTTGATGTCATTTCTATTACGGTGTTGTGCAAGGCCAACTTTCCCTTGTTTGATGCATGAAGACCACTAGGAGGGAGCGATTTATCACATAAATTTCCATGAGAGTATACAGTACGAGTATTGTAGAACAAGAAGGGACCGCATGCATCAGAGAATCCACCTCCCTGTTTTTGCATGATACTGAATTATACAATATTTATTATAAACTGATTAAACTTAAAAATAGAACTAGTTGCTTTCCGCTTCCACATCACTGTGGTTAGAGGACTCTTTAAGAACTTTATTGCTCTGATAGAAGCCTCTTTTAATTCCAAAAATGTATTTAATACTGGCTGATTCCTACCCATTCTTTTCTTCTGCCATTATTATCCTTTAATTTAAGTAACCTTTTTCCTCCTAGATGTTTATTCGCTGATATATTTATACACAGTAATCACATCTCCTCTCAGCTTTTGTTTTGCTAGACCAAACAAGCTTCATTCTTGCAGTCTCCTCTCAGAAAATAGTCTTCCCTAATCATTCTATTCGCCCTTTTTTGAATCCGTTCTGAAATCATCTTTCTTTAGATAGGTGACTGAAACTTTACACAGTGCAGTCCTTCCATGTCCTTGGCATTAACACTTCTCTATCTTTACTGGAAATCCTTTATTAATACAGCCCACAACAGTAATACCTATACACAAGCTTCAGTTACAGGCTCATCGGATATCTCTGATTTCTGTTGAGTTTGTAGATCAGCAATAATTGTCTCAATGGATCACTCCGCTCATTTCTGAAATACATCTGTCCCTGAGAGGAAGACTATCTTAAAGTGAACAATAGCACTATAAAAGCTTTTTGAATGAGAACCAACGTTATCTAGTGAAACTCTTTGTGTGTTTAGAAGGAAGTGCAGAGTGATAGTAGTGAACAAGGCTTTGACAGTTTCATTTTAATACCTTAAATCAAAATTTAGCAAAGAAAATAAAATTATATAATGCATTACTTACAAAAATTAAAAACACATAAAAATCCCCTCCCCTCAGAAAATAACATTTGCATTGTGTTTATTCAAATATATTTGGCAGACCCTCAGTTTTAGAGTAAATAAAATTGAAGGTGGAGTGTACTTAGGATTCTCTGGGAAATATGATTAGATATGAAATTATATGAAGGATCTGAATAGGAGTAGCATGCCTGTATGCCAGCTGATATTACAGATTAAAAAAAAAATGTCAGAATTTAAGGACTGTTGCACTCAAAACTGAAAGTTATCACCATCTTATTATAACCTGTATGTTTAAATGTAATATGTTGAGAAGAGGAGAGGAGAGGAGAGGAGAGGAGAGGAGAGGAGAGGAGAGGAGAGGAGAGGAGAGGAGAGGAGAGGAGAGGAGAGAGAAAGGGAAGGGAAGGGAAGGGAAGGGAAGGGAAGGGAAGGGAAGGGAAGGGAAGGGAAGGGAAGGGAAGGGAGGGGAGGGGAGGGGAGAAGTAGATTGCATGGGTTGAACCAAGAGGTGTGTGCTCTGTCAGATCAAAGACCCACCTTGGTCAGTCTCATTTTTTTTATTAGTTTTGGAGGAAGAGGGAAAGAATATGAGAAAACAGCATATCAATAAATTTGATTTTATCTTAGCTTCTGAAAATCAGTTTTTAGGAACTTCCTGACACTGAGGTTGTACCCAGACCACTGTGTGCTAGCCATCACTGGATCTATCTTCCATCCTGTGGTAAGGAATCCCACAGGTTAACTATTGACCATACAAAATGTCTTCATATTTTGTTCAATACTGATAATTCAATGCCTGTCCCCTCCTCCTCATTTTTTTTTCCTAAACTGTGAGAAATGATAAGTTTTCTCTCTTGCCCTCCTCTAATTTCTTAAAGGTGTAAATCATTATTTACATGAATCATTTCTTTTCCAGTCATCTCTTCTTCAGCCTGAGGAGTCATATGCTACTAAGTATCTCATCTGAGTGCTGTTCAGTGCCTCAGATCATGATCATCCTCTTGCCTTTCTGTGCATCTGTTCTAAGATTAAGTGACTGAAACGTAAGTCAGTGTGTGGGAGCTAAATGTAACACATAGAGGCATAATGTTGACTTAAGCTTACTCTCAGTATCTTTTTTGGTACTTTTCTGTTCTTCTTGCTTGATCCTGGGTGATGAGCTAATGCATGTGGAAAGCTGCAGTGGCTACAGCAATCTTCTCAAACGTAGTAGCTAATTTAGAGTAAATTAATGTCTCTGTATAGTCATTTCCCCCAAGTAAATTCAGTGCTGAATTTCATTTACCATTCTACTACTCTCTAACATGAGATTATTTGTATAGGTCTTTCAGACAGCTTTAGTTTTAACTGTTCTACCCATCCTAGATAATCATGTGCAAAACTTGTTGCTTCTTCATGTTCTCCTCTAGAACCTTTATGAATACCCAGTGAAGATACCCAGTGAAGATACTTGGGGGAATGTATAGGTAATTCTTTGTGAAAGCTGACAATTTCTATCTATTGTTTCTTATTTTTGAACCATGACACATAAAATGATCACATAAAAGTGTTTACAAGAGCTTGTTTCTTTGAGAACCCTTTGGTAAGAAACTTTGGGAGAAGCCCGTTGAACATCGAAGTTTACTAATTGCACTGAAACACTTTAGAGGCAAGTCAGACATCTGAGTGGAGGAGCTTCAGACCTCAGCACAGTCTCTTTCAGTCCAGTTCAATGAGGCAAAGTTGCAGACTTAATAGAAATAGTATTTTTTTATATGTAGATTAATTAAAAGTATGACTTTTAATTGCAGGTCTCATAAAAGTTACAAAACAAAGATTAAAACCTAAGCAAGCTTTAAAAACTTGACAAAAATTCTACAAACTGATAAAAGACTATAGCACAGGAACATTTTAAACTCACACAAGTTCTCTAAAATAGCTTCTAAATCAAATTCTTCTTAAAGTTACCTGAACTTTATACTTCCAGTTTACTTTCATTGAATTTAAAATTAAATTCTGACATCTATGCTTTAGATTAAGTCTTATTAAGTTAAGGCTGGAAAGTTCTAATAGCTACTTGATTAAAATAGCAAAACAGAGCTTTAGCCAAGTCCTTAACTGCCTGTAGCCAAGTATATAAAAAGTTAATCTCTCATCTCAACTACAATTATTCTTAGAGTTACAAGTTATCTATTACAGACTCTCTATTAGTTAAAATAAAAGTTTGAATAATAAGGATAAAATAAGCTGAGTAAATAGGTACACCTGCTTTTTTCCCAAGAGCCATTAAGTTTTCTTTGCCTTTAGGGCTATTTGGTTTGGAGGTGTTCTCACTTTGCCACCATGAAAATTAAAGAGTCCTGAGAGATGGTATAGACACTTGTTTTATTTAGTTCTTCATCCTAACTTCTATAGTAGCCAAATCAGGGTATTTTGAAGGTATTTAGATACAAAAAAGAAGACAAAGGCCGTTGATTAAGAGACCTCATGAAAGGATAAATAACTAAGAGATGGAAGGATGTCTAAAACCTGAAGAGGCAGAAAGCAACTACTAATGGTGATGTGGTACAATCAGTGTACTTCTGAAGTTAATATCACTGTTCATAACTCAAGTAAATGAACCGGAGGGGCATACTGAAGTATTATCTCTATGTCTGTAAGAATTAAAATTGGAGATAGACCAAACTCAAATAGTATAGCTCTAGTTTGAAAGGATTTAGATTGTGTAGTGATTGTACTAAAAAATGGCAAAGAGAAATATTCTACATTCATAAAATATATTTTTAAAAAATCTCAAGTGATATTCACAATACAAAAACAGTTGAAAATAAGAAGTACATACAGGAGAAAATGAAAATGGTGATATAAAATATAATTTGTTTACCCTTCTGTTCTATATTCATTGTATCCTTTCAATTATTATTGTTTCCTTACAGTAAGCTGCCAAATCATCCAGTGGTTTATGGGGCTGCCGAAGATGGAAAGACTGCAAATCATTCATCAGTTTTTGAACCCTACTACCATTATCTCTGTAACCTGTTTACTCTTCTTTGACTATATTTCATTTATGCAAAAAATGTATGAGATTTTAGTCTTGTGCTGAAATCAACAACTTGTGTAGCCAGAAAGAACATAATAGATTTCATTATAACACTTTCTTAAATATAAGGCATTCTGGAAAGAATTACTGGTAAGTAGGTCAAATAGCATGGAGTGGTTGAATAAAACTGTCCTGGAAAAGAGATTGAATAGGTCAGATCAGCCCTTAGACCAGTTATTCCATCCTTAAAGAGATGTCTCTGTGTTTGCATTGGAAAAAAAAAAAAAAAAAAAAACCCTCAAGAAAAGGCTGTATGTTTACAACATAAAATGGGTACTTTATTTCATGATTCTGCCTGAAATGATTGATTTCCTGTTTCTTTGCTCCCAATGTGATTCCACCTTTCATCCCATTCAATAACTTCTTCACCACTGATAAATTTCACTCTGTCATCACTATTCTGCCAGTCAGTCTTTTTTTCACAATAGTATGAGAGATAATGCCCAAGTCTCCAATCTCCTCTCAGTACAAAGGGTTTTCAAATGTCTCATAATCTACACGATAAGGGGAAGCCTCTCCCTCTTCTGTCTCTCCTCTGGTCATCAAAATCTCCTTCCTCTCTGTCTCCTCTTCTTCTGTCTCCTTCCTTTGCTCCTTCAAATAGTGTCTGCAATGATCTCACAGGGATGAGGGCCAAAAGAAGAATAAAACTCTGTCACAAAAGTTGGCATATTTCCTTGCATGAAGTGTCCGTGGTGGTCGTATCTGGTATCACAGCTGCTGTCATAGCGTATTTCACTTCTGAGTTCCCTATGCATTTCTAAACTTACCAGACTGGCTACATATAAATTTAAATACATGATCTTACTTTAGGTTTTACTATTCTGTCCAATTCTGTCAAAAATCCCATTTGCTCATGGACACCTCTAGTGGCAAAATGTGGCTGATGAAATGAAATGCTGTAATGAATGAAATGAGCTCTCTTCTCTAGCCCGGCATCAGTTCTTATTCCATTTTCACATTGTAGTGGCTGAAGCCTGTACATTAGTATATAAAATGCCCAGCTTATATTCTTGTAAGCTATGGCACTGTCATTTCTACTGTCTGACATGTTCCATCTTTAATTTTCCTCCTATACAATCATATTTTGGCTTCCTTGTGTCCCAGCTGTATAGAGATGAAGGAGAGCATTAGAGACCAATGAATGGTTTTCAAAGACACAAATACTATATTCTGCAGCTATGGTGTAGCACACTCCTTAGACTGTCATGGCTTATTCTATGGCAATGCACATTTGACTTCTGTTGCATTCCTGTAACCTTGTGAATGTACTCTTCTGACTTACCACACCTAATCCAAACATCACTTGAATGTATTTTCAGATGCCTTTCTCCCTGTCCTTGTCAACGCTTCACAAGCGATGGTCTAACTAGCTCATTTATTTTGCCTTTTCTCTCAGCCTTCCTTTAGTGCTCTTCTTTTCCCCTAAGCCATGTGACTGAATGAGTGTAAAGTGTTTTGTGACCATGTGTACCAAAGAGCGACTATAAAAATGAATCATACTGTATTTTTGAAAAGAGGCCAAGATGTAATCTTATTACATAGACTTATTCAAGCACCACTTTTTTCCACTAATAACAATGCACTTCATCTTATGTAAGCAAGAACAATCTTTTTTTAATCAGCTTCATGGAAATTCATCTTTAAAATGTATTAACTATGCTAGAGCGTAATGTCATTCATGCTCATGGTATTAAATAAAGAATTGAGATTGTGGGACACTAGCTTCCATTTTTTTCACCTGTGAGAAATGTCATCATTTTCAGTGGGTTTTTTTTAGGGGCTTTTAAAAATCTCTGGTAAGGGAAATAAACAAATCTTTGTCAATTCATAGCATAAGAATATGAGCTTCAGCTTAACTGAATGACTATTTTGGAATGCATGAATTCAGTTGAATGCTATCTTTACACGGAGTTTGGTGTAATTATTTAATTAATGGAAATGAAGTATTGCAGCACTGAAGGGTTTGAATAAGTGTTGAAGGACACTGTGGATAAGACCCATGGCTTGGCTGCAGCTCAGCGTAATTCACGTATTCAAATAATGAAATGGTGAATTTTCATTGCTTGTCTCTCTGTTCCTTCTTTCAGCTTTGCATCATGATGGAACGAAAGAAATCTGTCTTCTGCCAGACAGCAAGAGCTAGGTTGCTGGGGCAACATGTTGACTGCAAAAAACCCTTAAAATAAAGGTGGCTCATTTCCAAGTCACTATTTTTTGGTTTTTGTTCTCTCCCCTCCCCCTGTCTTAATCAAAAAGACACACACTGGCAAGAAAGCCTTGCTGGAGGTTTTATAATCAATAAACCTATTGTTTGTAGAAGGATTATGAATCAGAAATGAATGTTAAGCAGGTGAGAAATGCACGCTAGTATTTCCTAGTATTTCTCAATTTAAAAAATATGAAAACCCATAGTAGAAGTGCATAAAAGCACTAGGAATGTTTTAAAGAACCTCTTTAGAAAGTATCTGCTTAACTAAGAATTGGTTGCTAGGATTTACAGAGATTGTCACAAAGTTATTCCAAAATCTGCTTCACTGAAATGCTAACTGGATGAAAAACACATTCTAAATGTTAAAAGAGTTGCAAAGGATTCAGCTGCACACTTCCCATTGAATTAAATAGAATCTGTGTAGTTAAATTTAAGTTCAGTCCATTGGAAACGCTAATTCTTCATCATGAACATAGTAATGTTTCAAATATGAATATGAAAAAACCCCCACTGTTTTTAAGAAACAGAGATGTGACTCAGCAAAAAAGAAAACCAAAAAGAACTGTAAAAAATAATTTAATTGCTCAGAATCTATCGTCTTTTTTGCATAAGAACTACAGAGTCTATTAACAACAATGATTACTTAAAGAGTGCTTGCCAGAAATAAACCCCACTGTGCTGAGGAGTTGAATAGTTTTCAGTTTTTCATACTAAACTAAATCTACAGTAGACACCAGGAAGCTATTTCAGAGATAGATATTTATTGAATTACGACACAACACAATCCGACTGACTTTACTTGGTCTGATAATGAGCCAAAGGCTCAATTGCAGGATACAGCCTATCTAATTTAGGTGTCTTTTTATTCAGTGTTGGAAAACAAAAGGAAATGTTAGGAGATTACATTCACTTGGGGGCAGTTCACTAAGTGTTCATTTAAAAAAGGGTACTATACGGAAAAGAGCATGTGGTGCCTGCCTTTTTATATATAATGTAGAGGTTAGAGCCAGGAGTGATGGAATCTAGGCTGTGTTAAGATTAAAGAGAATTAAACTCTCAGTATAGAGTGAGGCAGAGATCCTGACTTTGATCTCATATATACCCCGATGGGAAGAATGGCCAAGAACAGCCAGAGAAGAAAAAAAGGACTCTGGCACAAACTCAGTCTTCTTCCTTTCTGGAGCCAGGGTTTACCTGACCTGCATACAGGGAAAGCTGCATAACTGTAAAGAAGAACAATCTGGACCAAACAGAAAAGATTATTTGTATAATAAAATATAATACGTTGATTATAAAATTCTATCAGATTCTATGATTCTGTCACTCACATACATCCCAAGGCCCACCTTCATTAGGTGCCACACAGCTTGGAGAACCTGATGCCCTGGGAATTGATGAAGGGAGTAGGCCAGCCTCAAGGTACTGGGATCTCTAATTCTGAGGCAATGTGTGCAAGGCTTTAAGACTGCACAGGTAGATGACAAGGAGTGGGGAACAATTGGCACATAACAAAGGATTTCGGATGCAACACGCATTGGACTCTTACCTGTGCGTTATAGGGTCCTATCCATAATGAACTATCTTATGGAAACTCTTTCTTTATGATGACTCAGCAAATTTCATAGGGCAAATACTCCATACAAATGCTAACATTTGTAGTCCCAAATTCCAGCGGAAGGGACTTGCTCTTCAGGTGGTCTGGGAACTAAAATCTGATAGACTGTTTCTTGAGTGGTTTGGTCCAGTGATTTTATAGTAAGAGATATGAAAGTGCTTACTGATTCATTTCTAAAACTGAGTAATTCAAATAAATATCCATTTTGCTAATACTGCTTGAGCTTGACTGTGAGAGTGATTCTGAGAAGTTCAGCAGTTCAGACTGGTATAGATATGACAATCAGAAAAAATGGAATTTCCAGTGCTCAGAGATCTAACCAGGCGTATTATGAATACCAGGACAACTGAATGTTAGACTTAAAAAAATGGAAATGCATTTACATGTCTGATGTTATATGCACACCATAGGATGTGGCACAGTTTTGAGAATCTCAAATTAATGCTGACTCAGACAGATAGTAATGCTTAAATACATCCATGATGCTTCCAAGCCCAAGCTGGCTCTTTTACAGAGCAAGAAGAGTTTCCTCTGCAGTGTGGCTTTCCTTAGCTTCCACTTCTGCTGTTAGTCTATGTAGAGCCAGGGTTGGTGTCTCTGCAACTATAGACATGATCAAAATCTGCAGAACACAAAGAAATACTGCAAACAACTTAGGAAGTACACCAGACTTCCCAGTTCACTTGACCATGCTTTAAACACAAACCTGTTTTTCCTGCTAACTTGATTATAACAATGAACATGTTTTGCATTGTGACCTTACTGTCTTAGTATCTTTTCCATAAGACCATGCTGGCTTAAAACTAGCCACATTGTTGATGTTAACTACTTTAAGGTAGAACACAACAATTAGTACCAATCAAAAAGAATAACTTTCCCAATAGAAATTATTTTTGTGCAGATTTATTTGTATCATTACCTTTTCATTTTGGGACGAAGACAGAAATATATATTTTTCTAAGTAGATATCTGCTTAATTCACTGTTGTTAGTCTCCCTAGAAAGAACAGTTGTTGTGCGGTGAGTAGGTAAAAGTTGCAGTATAGTACATGAAGAACTTGAGAACTATTGCTGGGGACATAATTTGTAAGAGGGTGGGATCCTTAGGGATGCTACAAGCCCAGGCTGCTGTGCAGCTTTCCATATGGTTTTGGAAGAAAGAAGCCTGAAACTGTGGAAAGAAAGCACTTGTCTGATTTTGAAGCAACTGCCCTTTAGTGTAGGACCTCCCTTGCATGAGAAGAGAAAAACTATTCTCATACTATCCAGATGGATTCTCAGTCAAGCTGCAGTGAGATTCATGAATGAGGTAAGTGCTGCTAGGTGTAGAGGTATGCGATGAAGGGGCTAAAGTCTTTCAACACTTGTGTTTTATGAGTTAGTGACAGTATGAAGCAGAATCTCTAATCCTGTTCAGAAAATCCATCAAGCTATGGAAGAAACACTTGTTTTGGGGTTAAACTGAGAAATATAATTACATAGGCAGAGTGAACTTTCAGGTGATTCTCTCTCAAAATATTATACAAGAGTGAAATCCTCGCAGGACAACTGCGTTCAACAAAGCATGCAGGTAAAAGTAGTCATCTTAGGCATTGCAGTAAAATTGTACTGCTGAGTGTCTCGGTAGCATTTATGTCTCAGCTGAAAACTCCTGCTTGAAACTGCTTCAGATTCAGGAAAGAATTACTAGTACTAAAATCCTCTTTAGTACATTTAATTACTAGATCAGGTAGGACTTCCTGCTTTGCAGAGCTGGGTGTGCACTCCAGCCAAACCCTGATTCTACTTCTGGCTCTCTCCTCTGTGTCATGGAAAAAAGGGCAAGGGATCTGATGGAAGCTGTGACTTCGTGTGCTTTGCTAGTCTGGGAAAAGAGGGACAAAATCAGGAATGAAACACAATAGATATAAGTGTAGATACATTTAAAGAGACTAATTTGCTAAGCAGGCCTAACCATAAGCATAATAAATTAGGTATATAGCTAAGCTTTGTGGCTGTGTGATCAGTGAAATCTTAAGTGACAGCACACGAGAGAAGGAGTTTCCTTTCCCTCAATAAATCCTTGTTCCAGGGCTAATCTAGCCTCATGGCAGCCCTGAAATCTGTGCTGTTTGAGGCACAACTAGTGTTTTCATTACTGCCCTCTGATTCTCTTACAGCATGGGCCTCCTTTACACCAGCACAACCTCCTTCCTTACCTACCCTCCCCTCAGGAAGATGGAACCCTCAGGCTTCCCCCATGCAGAGCAATTTTGCTCCAGTGCTTCCTTATGACAGAGTAGTACTACTGGCAAGGAATGGGGAAGAAGACTGTTGCCTGCAGCAAGGAAGGTTACACTACTACCCAAGACAGAAGACTGGCAAATGGGGTTGGCTGGGAGAAAAGGACAGTGGTGAAGATACCACAGCGAGGGCTGTACTGCTTAACAGCAGAGGACCAGGTCTGATCTGCAGCTTTGATGCCATGTGTTCAGTTGGCACTCTGGGACCTTTGGCCCTCAAGCACACACTGGTCTTGTCTATGCGATGTCACACTTTGCCCTGAGATACCTCTGGGCTTCATGCCCACTGGACACGTGCCACTGTAGCCTTGCCAATATTGCCTTTCAGGAGTGTTCCTTTGCATGAACAATCCCCAAAATTGTGTTTGGATGTTTTCCTGGTGGGAGCTGTCTGGAAGAGTCTGAGGCAGAGATGCGGGAGAGAGCAGACAGATCAGCAGTGTGAACAGTGGCGGATCTTATTCCCTGGGCCGAGCAATGCTCCCTGTATTTTAGCAGTGCAGACATTGTTTTCAGCAGCTGGATGCACAGAGCAGGGACTCTTTGGCCTATGCAAGTCGGTGCAAGGTGAAAGACTGGACTGGTACTGTGAGAACTGCTATGGCACTGTAGCATGAATGCCTGCACAGTAGTGGCCCATATAGTATAGACCTTGTGGTACTGCTGTGATATCAGTGTATCTGTGGTGCAGATACTATAAAACTAGGGAGAACTCACAGCAACATGAGAAATTCAGGTACAAATCTCAGTAGAGCGTGTGTACCCAAAAACAGTGTTGCTGGATTGAGTGAGCAACTGGCAACAGTCTCACAATTCAATTCAATTCAACTCAGTTTATTTCATTTCAGTATTTTGCTTTTTGACTTTTATACAACTATTTCTTAATGCAAAATGAAAAAAAATATTTATTCTTGGTCATGTGTCAGATATGGTTGCCTCAATTAATTTTCCTATTATGTCCTTGAACCATGACTTAATTTAGGCAAAGTATGGCTTTCTAATATTTTTTGTTCCCAAGACATTTATTTTGGTTAATGTTTCAGGAAGTGCTTCTTGAATGACTCCAAGATGGATTTTTTTTTTCCTTTCAGAGCCACAGACAAAATTGCTAGTTTAAAACATTTGGGCACACCTTATTATTCCTTTCTTTCAACAGACCCAAATCTGTACTAAAAAAATAAGGATGAAAGAGAAACAAAATCACATTTGTCACAGATGGAGATGAATATACTGAATGTTAGCTAGCTCTTCAATTTCCACAGTTATTCTAGACCTGGTTGTAGTAGGAATCTAAAGATTTATTTCTATATTGTGTTGTGAGTCCTATCTTCTAGGTAAAATTCTCTGTCAGTTGATCTAAGCATCACAAGAGGAGTGTTGATGTACATTTTAGTTTTTCATCGGTGAAAAGCTGCTTATTTGTTTCTACCCTTTAGAACATGTTATCACAGTGCTATCACAGCACAAGCACTGGATATAGGTAACAGCAGGATTTGGGAACAATTAAAATTCCAAGTTATACTGTTACATAGTGCCAGGAACAAAACCCAGTAACATAATGCACCCACAATATGACGTTGCAGCTGAAAACCAGAAAGCATCAAAAACTCTATTTTGCTTGTAGTTCCAGGATATAGTTCTTATAACATCATCTGCACAGTAGTATCACTCTGGCTGTTACATTGAAGAATAGTTTCCCCTAGGCTAGGGTAGCGAATATGCATCTGAAGACATAGGAACTGCTATAGATGTCTCGTTAGTGAACTATGAAAAGGAAGAAACTTTTCATGCAGTTTTAAGTGAAGAAAAACTGCATAAGTGATATAGTAATAAGTGAGCGGGAAGAGCTGCTAGAAGCACTCATACATCACAAAAGATCAGTATCAGTGATGCTTAGTATGCTTAGAGCAAAATAGCCTTGAGGCTATGAAATTTTAAGATATAGCTTGTAAATCTGAGGAAGGAAGCAGTTTTCTTTCATTGCCCTAGACTAACAGATTCACAATGAATATATAATCTGAACAGATTTTTTATGCAATTATTTGTTTAATTCCACTTTTAAACATTCCATGAGCAATCTGCAATTTGTTCTTACTTCTAATCATTACTTATATCTATATTTACTAAAAAATCCCTTGCGTTCAGCATACAGAATAGGAAACATACAAATCAAAAAGCGTAGTTGTTACAGGTTTCTCTGATGAAGCAACTAAGAAGGAGAATGCTCTATGCTGAAGGCAGTTCAAAAATTAACTAGGGTAAATTAGACTTTGGAGTAGCATCTTTCTCTTTCTTCATTTACTTTTTGCGGAGTTAATGATAATCTGAATCTGGTAGGATTTATCTGATAAAATGAAGATGTCTTAGCACTTTAGAGATCAGTTCTTCTCATTCTAATGCAGATATCTTAAGTACATCGACATAATCATGCTCTAAAAGTGCTTGTTTCTTCCACTTCCTGTAAGGTTTTTCATATCAGATGACTAATTCAGATGTAGACATCTACATATTAAATGCCTAAAGTCAGGTGAGTTAAATCTATCACTCCTCCCCTCCTCACTTAGATGTATCAACTGAAAGTGTAAATTTGGATGGGAAGAATATAGGCTTTAAAGCTCCATTCTGGATTGTGTTTTCTCTTTTTCATTTTTACTCTCACTTGAAGGATCTAATTGATAATTAACAAATCTAAAGTGAGGACTTCAAGATTAGCATCACAAAAAGGAAAAGCAGAAAGGGGAAAAGTGAAGGGAAGGGGAAAAGGAGGAAAAGCAGGTAAGGGAGAGAGGAAGGAAAGAAGGAAGGAAGAAGGAAAAAGAAAGAAAGAAAGAAAATAGTGAAACAGAGAAAGAAAGATTTCTGGGAATAATTTCCCATATTTTTTCAGCAGTCTTAAATACTTCTGTTCATTATTTATATTCCTTATTTGAACAAAATCAAATATATTGTATATATAAGAAAGATTTTTTCTTGAATGATGATGTTTGAAGTTATGTACCATTCTCATGTGTTGTTGCTTTCAGAAGAATAAGGAGCAGAAGGTGAAAGAAGTAATTCTTTCATATCCACAAACATCAGTAGATATGTGGCAAAGTTGACATACAGTTGGTACTTTTAAGTGCAACAGTGTAATTCCAATATACACAATGGGATTTTAGTTGTATAACCATGATGAACAAAACTCTTTCTTTAAAGTATATTGGTTTACTTGTCATCAGCCTAGATTTCCGCTTTTTGTTTCCTTTATCAGATGGGTGAACTTAATACATCTCAGCATGGGCAAAACATGTACTCAAGTATCCTGTTTTGTATTTTAGGGATTGGGCCCATACTCCCAATCACTACACAATGAAAGGATTATACATTAAAAAGAACTGTATGCAATCAAGAAGAAATTTTAATTAATCATAAATAGAACCATTTTTGTGGAAATAATTTGACCTGACAGTTCAAGGTTTGATCAGCACATCACAGAGATTAAGAATACTTTTGACTTGAACAGACAGAGTCCCAGAGAGTCACTGCAGTCTGAAATACTTTAGAAAAGCTAGTGTGCACAGATCACACAATGTCATTGTTTCTCTTAATGCTTCCATTCCATTAGGAACCAATGCGGGACTCTTTCAACTTCCGAGAAACCTTCCAATATCACGCTGTCCTGGTCAACACTGAAGCAACAGAGATTACAAGACATCAAACTACAATCTTTTATCCCATGTTCTGTGTGTATAAAACAAGGAGTCAGCTTCCCTTTGAAGTACTAATTGACTGTCTGTATCAATCAGCACCTAATCCCTTTCGTGTATGCATTTAGGTCTCCACAGAAACTGAGCTGCCCTTCTTTGGGGTCTAGGCTGTGAAGCACTTACAGTACATGTGTAGTATGTAAAGGGAGTAATTGATCTCAGTCTTAGAAAACCCATCTAAAAGCAACTAGACCTCTTAATTTGTGCTTTAGTCTAACTGCAAGCAGATGAATGTCAGTTAGGAGAAAAGAATTGTAGAAGAGAGTACATTAAACAATTAGCAGTGAAAAAAGAGGCACTTGATCTTATTTATTTCTTTATTTTTTACACAGATTATCCAGAAACAGGGGGGTACCAGAGATTGGCTGGTTGTTCTGGGTCCTCACATTTAAGGTTGCAGATGTAATCGCAAAGAATTTGCTTGATGTTGTTAGGCACAGCTCCAATCACTACCTTGCTCATTACAAGAATTGTTAATACAAGACCTTAAAGATGCATTTTACCCATTGCTGGGAGCACAAACCACACACAAGTAATCTTTTAGAGCTGATAGACTCAGAGTCTAGCCAGGACACTAAAGTGGGTTGCACTTATTTGATTGTAATCTCTGCCCCTCCCATGAAATTGAGATCAAGAAGGAGCCCATTTGGAATGTGAGTTAGTTATATGTAAAAGGGGAATGAAAGGGACATAGTAAAGGGGGCTTGAAGGACATTTTCCAGCAAGTACTGCTCTGTGAATTATAAGAGAAAACAATGCCATAGACCAGAGTAAATACCAAAAAATCCAGGTCCTCAGATGCATAATAAAAAAAATAAAATAAAAAAAAATAAGTAATTCATGCAGGAAGCACTCTGATGAGCAGTAAAAGTTTAGACTTAATGAACACAGACTTTTCAGGGAATATTTTTTTATTTTCTTTGAGAAACTTATTGAAAACATTTATATTTTAGGAATGTGATGAGCTTTCTTTTGTATACTACCAAAAAATACAAGTTTTAAAAGAAAGAATATTTCCTCAGAAGGAAGTAATAAACCGCTTGGTATTAATTCCTGGCATGTAGCACTTATGCCCATTTATTTACTCCTTAACTTAAGATATTATTCTGCACACTCTTTTCTTTCATTTTTGTAATGTTAAATTATTAACCTTACAGACCCAAGGATTAAAGGTAGGGAGGTTTTATATTCAGGCATGATACATTAATATAGCCTAAGAGGAATCATGCCTGTGCTATTATCACTGGAAACTGGCAGCAAGGATCTAAGATAGAATGCTTTAAATAAAGAATGGAAAAGTATAAAGAATTATTACCTTTGTTAGACCTCAGTTTTATAAAGACGTAGATGACATGCTTGGCTGAAAATGTTTCGTATCAAGTATAGGCATAATATGCACTGATTGAAAACTTCTAAAATAACTAGCAATTCTGTGTGCCTCTGTTTTGGGATACCTGGCTTTCTATACCATATCAAAGGATTAGTTATTAAGAAACATCATTTTCTGGAAAATCATTCTACCAGTCCTTTTTAAAAATCTTGGCCAGTTTTTGTCAGACAGTTACACACAGTCCAATTAAACTTTCATTGAGATCTTGGATTAGCTTGTTATTAGGCAATTATTTTAAAGTGCCCTGGTATGGTTTCCCAGGTCATCTTATTTTTGTCTTTATTTAAAGCCCAGCTTTTACAGGTGAGTGAGTTTTGCTGGTCTCTTGAGTGGTCACTTAAAACAGGTTTCTACATATGACCAGGATGGCCATAAAGACAGACCATGTAGCTATGTAGTGAGGGGCTCAAGACATAGTGGATGGTAGAAAAATAAACAAATCAAGCAAAGAACATAATCCCACTTGGGCTACAGCTGGCTACCCTTAGCAACCTTTTTTTTTTTTTTTTTTTATTCCTCCCCAAGCAGTAACTACCCAATAATCCTCCCCTTTCAGGAAATGTCCCTGTATGTAGAAAAGATGAAGTCTAAAGCATATCTCCCTTGTCATGCCCACATTGCCCTGACTCTGACACTGTGCTATGGATCTACTCATATTTGTTCATTTGGGTGGAGAATTTGGAGTGAGTTGTCTTTGAGTAGAACTGGCTTCATCTAGGGAAGAGAACCCCAGCCCCAACCTAGAGAAGGGCCCCAGCCTTTCTCTATGAGAAGGAGGGCTAAAAGGAGTCAAAGCCTTGATGCCAGTCACCCTAACTGCTAGAGTTTTGAGACTTTTAACTGATTAATCGGAGTTCTCGCTTTGCAAGGGAGATGAAGCAGACTGATGACTCTGTTCATGTAAGAGTAGGAGAGGGGAAAGAATGACCTAAATTGTGTTCAGTCAACAGACTTTTCTAATTCCTCCTCCTTCTGTGGCCCATGTAAGTATGGCATTTGGTGATTCCTCACCTTCCATAATATTTGCTCCAGCCCTTCAGCACCCTTAGCTGATTGCTTTTTCCTAGGGGACAGGCAGAGAAAAAGGGCTTCACTTTTAGCTCAGATTCAGACATCTGAGTTAGGTCTAGATTGTTAGTTCTGGTGTGGATGGAATACATGCCTGCCTACATATTCTCTAGGGCAACCCAAACATTTTCATAAAATCATAATCCATGACAAATATTTTTATCAAAATGCATTTAATTACAAATCTTAAAAAAGGAGAGTGAGAGATTCTGATAACAGCAATAGAAAGTATATTACTGTACCTTGATTCACAAGCAAGACTACTAAAATTACATTATAGATAAAAAAGTAGAAGGGATAAATAAGATGGAACAGTTCACAATTTGGATTAGAATAGGCCTAAGGATAGTCTGAAGACTGTTGGACTTTAGCCAATGAGACACCAGTAACATGGAGGAGATGGACAAATATATATGACCTTGAGCTAAAATGGCCAAAGAATAAACAGAAAAATTCAGACATTAGTTAATTTCCTGAGGAATTTATTTTGTAGTCCTTATGTAAAATGAAAAATAATAGCTTTTTAAAGCCAGAAGTGTTCATTATGAATTACTTCCATGAGTAGTCCTTATTGGTTTCACTAGGATTGAGGTACAGCTTAACCAATGGTAAGTAACAGAAATAAGTTTCTGACATAGTCACACGTAACTTACATTTTGTAATTAGATATTTTACTTCTTCATAGTAAACAAATAAGCAGCAGCATTTCACAAAGTTATTTTCATTTGTACTTCTTTGACTATTGTATGATTTTCCCCTCCATTCATATTGTAGCTGAAAAAAAATAAGTTTACCACTATCCAAACTGTACCTCAGTTTGGTTCAGCTATGAAACAAAATAGCCAAATTCCTCATACTTTGACTTGAAAAATGTAATGACCTTGTCTTTGTTTTTCTACTGTTACTGTGCCAGAGAAGGAGAAGAGAACAATCTATTTATTATGTATTGTTTTCTTTTCTGCATGTTACTGTCTCTTGATTTGAGCTGGAAAAGGTCACTTCCTGTGAATGTATTAAGAGCGATATGAAACTATCAATAATTAGTGTTTTATAAAATATTATCAATAATTTACATATTTTAAGAATGGACGCATAGTGTTTCAAGGAAATATGCCAAACATTATCCATGTGTAAACTCCTGTTAAATGCTTTATCAGAGAGAGATAATTTAAATCATTAAACAAATTCCAGCTTTTGGTGTCATGATGGGTTACATACTAGAGTCTGCCATATTTCACAACAACAGGCGGTGGTTAGGTCCTTGGATAAGGAGGTAAGGTATGAGAGGGCCAGGAGGATCACTTGCTCAATGAGAAACCATGCATGAGTCTGGGATAGTCAGAAGATGTTAGAAAATTAAGTGATGGACAGCAAAGGGAGAGGCTACCTCTCTGAGGTAGGTTTAAGAGAAAGATCAAGGAACTGGAGGAAATAGAGGGGGAGAGTAAGGTTGGTCTATTCAGGAGAGACGGTAAACATATTCCAGAGACTCTGTGACTCAGTCTTAATTTCCCTCTACAGATTTGCTGAACAAGAGTAAAGTGACAAACTGCATTCTGTTTACTAGCCTCCTTCATGGTGGTGGTAACAGGGAGTGATTCAAGCATCTGGCAAGGCAGCCTCTTTAGAAAGCAGCCATGTGAAAATCATACAAAATGATTGATCAGCCTAGGGTATTGCTGTCAGCCAGGCAGTGCACTGGACATGTTGTTTTTAGACTGCTGTCAGGGAAATCAGTGAAAAGAAGTTAGGAAGTACACTCTTTATCTTACATGCTGCTGTACTCCTATCCATCGCAAAACCCACTTTTTTTTGTAAAAGCTTTTTCTAAAGGAAACATCTGTCATTATGTTGTATATAGAGATCAACAGGTTTTGCATTCCTTGTGGTGTTATCGTGCCCTTTCATCAGCTAACCAGCTAATTTACACCACCTAAACCTTCCTGTTACAGATAGAAGGAAGGATTTGATGTAACCTGAAACCCTAACTTACTCATTACCTGACAGAGTCACTCCGATATAGTAGTGAATGCAATGAATATAAAGGCATTTTAATGGAACCCTTCCCTGCAGCTGGAGAACATCATTCTGTTTGAAGAATTCTTGGTAAACAGGCATTTTCCAAAATATAAACATTTGGGTTTTTAAATGACTATTTATTCTGTTTCACTCTACATTTATTTGTAAAGAAGAAATGTCTGTATAAATACATGATTAAGATCTAGAGTGCGTGTTACCAAAGAGGGATTGTAGCTTATTCCTGATTGCTGTAGGAAGAAAACATTCTGAATCTGTGATGGTCAAAGGAAAGACAAAACCGCAAGCTTCTTCTAGTACATTTAGGGTGGGAGGGTGCATTGTTGCACATTCAGAGCTTTAAGTGCTCCTTCTGCCCTTTTATGGTGTCCTTTAATTGGTGCCCTTTATGGACATACATAATCACACAGCAACAGTCAGAATCATTTGTAAAGCTGAAGAGCTTGTGTTTACTCATAGCTGGCCTGGAGGCTGGCATACAAAGTAGGAGAAAGGAGATAAGAGAAGCCTTCCTTGCATATCACTCAGTGCCCTCAGTTACTGCTCTTGCTGTCCTTGGATCTAAAAACAAGGGAGGCTTAATGTCCTCGTTCAGCAAAGCATTTAGCATCACTTTAAGTACATGAGCTATCTCACATAGGCTTTTCCATATCTTTACAGTGCTCCTCATTTTAAATATTTGATGGTAAGAACCAGAATTTTGGGCTCATTTCTGGCCTCTAGTCAATGGAGGGAGTTCCTAGCAGTGAATACTCCTGGGAAGACCATAAATGTGAAGATGTGACTGTCAGAGCATGCTGTCTGGAAAACTGTGATCTGCTCCTCTACATCTCTACTTTTGCTCTGCTCAATTCAGCCAAACTATGTTTAAATAAATGTTTCTTTCTTAAGTTGAGAAGAAACAGCACAATTTTTCATGGCTGCAAATCATTCTATACCATATTAGATTCGAAATCTGTGCTTGGATACTCATATAGATTTCCAGATGATATGAGTGAGTCAAGGACAGTATTGATAGATTTCAGCTGGGCCTGCTTACATCAGCTATGTAGTGATTTTGAACAATTCTACATACTTTCTGAGGGTAGAATTAGACACAGCAACTTATGTGTAAGGTCATTGCACAGTCTGAGAGGACAAACTGTAAGAACAAATTCAGATCTCCCCCTGCCACACACACACCTCTGCCTGATCCAATAACAGTACTGGGAATTTAGCAATACAAACCAAATCCATTTTTTCCCCCCAAAATGTATGCGTACATGGAATTTTCCAGGAGGAAATGTAAAATTTCAAAATAATAGGACTATTATTGTTTTCAGAGGGGGTAGATGTCTTGTATTTGGTTTAATTTCTTCCTGTTGCTATTTTGGCCTTGATTCGCAGACTGCTGATAATTTGCAATCATCTGTGTCACAGGTCAGCAAGAAGAAAAACAGCAAGAAGAACCTGTGCAGCTCTGTATGACTCCTGTCTGATTCCTCTTGCTGAAAAATTTCCATTATCCCCTTGAAAGAGTCCAGGAATGCTATGAAATACCACATGTAGAGTTTTCCAGAAGTTATTTTCAAATTCAGATGAAACAAACAGTTCCAATAAGATTAAAATACCTTGGAAGAGTGGAATTTTCCAGAAATCAAAATAGTTAACATAAATTATTGTTTTATAGAGGTCTGAAGTTTGTGGAAGAAATAATTCAGAACATGCCTTTCTTGCCTTATTGCTGTGTATTTTGTAAAATAAGTGGGATTGAGGATGGACTAAGAACAGCATTTTTGCCTTGATCCTTTTTTAATATATTACATATTTAACCTATTTAACTTGATTGGCTTTTTTGTGTTAACGGTTCAGAGTCTTTACAGGAGTGTTTGCAGGAAAGGACCACTGTTAGGTTCTGTAGTTATTTTCTTTATATCCATCCTGAGATTTTTAATATGACTAGGATGATCTATCTCATTAAACTGCTGTGACTCTTAAACTGTAATTGACAGAGTAATATTTGAATAATTTCGTTGTTCAGTGCTCCCATCACATTTTTTGCTCTTTCTTAACTGTTCTCTGGGAAGACAATTAAGTGCATACCAAACTATATATGAACTCTAAAAAGAGTAAATGGCACTCAAAAGTCAAAGTCTTCTAAAATGCAAAGAGATGCTTTTTTCTGTGTGGCATTTCATTGTTTAAACCTTTAACCATGTGATTAACCTCTATCCAAATGTGTGTTATTCTAGAATATTATGAATTATCTCCATCCTCCCCAAAGCTAAGTAAAAATTATTTATTTCCATATGAAGAGGTCATCCTTTTGAACAACATTTAAAAAATTGCTATTAAATGTATGTGTGCTAAGAGGTATAACTTTGGAGCAAGTAAGCTGAAATGAGAGCACTAAATATCTTGTCAATGTAGTTAGACTCTGCTAGAGTCACTAGCTCTAGTGACTAGAGACACTAGCTTTAAGTAGTGTGTGTATGTAAGCCAGTCACTGTCATTTGTCCTCAGGACCAGGAGCCAGCCCTGCTTCCTCTTCTGCATAGTGGGGGAAATGATATAATGGATGGAGAATAGGTATAACAAGTGGAAACAGAAATTGCAGACATGGACCTGGACAAAGTGAGGTCTTGAATAAACACATGACAATAGATGGTCTTCACTGAGGCAACTTGCAGTCTAGACATATATTAACCTATTAATACAGACTGAGGATCAGGACATATTATTCAGTCATATAGACATTGGTGTTTGTAAACCAGCAGTGCAACATTGTAAAATTCTAATATGCTTCAGAGGAAAAAAAAGTGTATTTTAAAGTGAGATTGAGGTTTGTGGGTAGTTAGACAGTATTCTTGCTAAGCCTCATGAAAAAAGCGGTGGGAGGATGAGGTTTTTTTTTTTTCTTTTTCCTACAGTTAAGGAGAAGGTGAAAACCCTTGGAATATATATATAGAATAAAACTTTACTTCTTAGTACTGGATCAGGTAGTGTGAGTTTAAGGAAGGGCTTTGAAGAGCTAAGACAGGAAAAGATCATCTCTCTTGATGCCAGAGAGAAGTAAGAATGTGTCAAGGGATGCACAGAGTGGTGATGTTATCCAAGTTATATTTCAAGGGAGAGAAAAATTCTTTTTAGTGTCAGTGTTCCAGATGGATGTGATGTTACATTAAAAAACATCTGAGTAAAAAGGAACACACAATATATACATATATATATAGATAGATCTAGAAGTTAATTGTCAGCCCAACTAATGTTTTATCATTCTAAAAAAACTACAACAGACATTATTAGTAATACAGTTACATTAACACTTACAGTCTGAATTAATACAGAAAAGCCTCATGCAATTAAAATTGTAATATCAAAAAAACTTCTTAGTGCATACCAATTTTATATGATGTTATTCTCCCCTCCTGAATATACCTCTGGGTCCTAAGGCTCACAGTGTCAGTCATCCTCATGCAGGAAGGTGGGACATAAACATCCTGACTTTTTCACCTGGATGAGTTCAGTGTTGTTGGTGGGGGTCCCTGCCCCTGCAGTCTTGGGCCTGCTTGGGGCTATTTTGGTATATCTTCTTAACAGACAGGTTTTTTTTGAAACATTCCTAGCTTAAATTTGAAAGTTGCACAATAGCCGATCCATCTTCAATTAACATAAATGCCTGCTATTTCTTTAGGTGATTATTACCTAGGTTTGTTAGTCCTTTACCACAAATTATATTTACAAAACTATGCTAAAACAGGCTAGACAACAGTCAGTTGTCAATAGTTATTTGGGCAATAGTTATTACAGCTAAAACAGGATAAAATCATTAACACCAGGACAAACCCAGACAAGTTTGGAGACTCTGAACTGTTAGGTTAGTACAAAGCCTATGGCCTTTTACCAGTGATGGCAAATACACCATTTTTTACTGGCTTAATATGAGTGGGGCATGAGTACATTACATTATTAGAGTCAAAGAAAAGTCTGTTGCAGTCATGAAGGCTAGAGCCTTCCACAAGAGCTACATCTCTGAGGATAGCCCCATATGCCGGGCACAGAACTTGCAGAAAGGCCTGAGATGAAGACACTGATGAACTTATGGGTTTCAAAAACAGACAAGAGAGTTACTCTGCCTATTGTTACTGAGAAAGAATGTAATAGAGAAGGTTTGGAAGGAAAAAAGAATTCTTTTTTAGCCTCTAGGGAAAATCGCATTACGAAGTGGTATCAGCATTTCAGTCTGAACAAAACTGGAGACAAGAGATAGCTTAATGAGTTGTTCTGATACAGACTGTTATTTAATTTGTTTCTGTGGGTGAGATTACTCAAAGCTGGAGATGAGCCCTTTAAAACTAGCATGAAAAAAATTGAAAGGACATGCCGAAGACATAACTAGAATGGTAAAAGAAGAATGAAGAATAGATTCATGAATGAAACACTACACAAAACATCAAGTAAAAAAAATAGCTGATTGTTTTCATGCCAACAGGTCAAACAGATGACTATGAGGTATTGATTTTGCTCTTTGGCTACAACAGATCATGACGTATCTTTGGTGAGAATAATTTAAACTAGGTGCAAGTGATAGAAACTTGTTTTGGAGAAGTTCTTGAATTTCCCCAAATCTGAAAACAAGGATTGAACTGTGTGTTCCCTGCTATGTGAATTTTTAAATTTCTAGTTCTGGATTTGGTGGAAATAACGTTGCTCCAAAATGTGCTCATAATGTGTGAACCAACTGGTGTTGAGTTGATACTGAAGATTCAATTTATATCTGTTGAGTTTTAAGCATGTGTGTGGTCCTACTGTCCTCATTAAGTAGATTGGTAGGAACTAGTAGTTAGAATAGCTTTGAACTTTTTAGCAGAACATGTGTCCTCAGAAAAAGTTGATTCATCAAAACCTTTCTTGTAGTGACATGCTTTCATGAATTTTCTTTAGTAGGGCTTTCAGTACTGGGGTTTTCAGACTGAAGATGAAACTGAGACAGCCAGTCTCATGCCAGAGCGGCATCCTAGAGCAGAGCCTGGAGCACTCAAATGCTGCACATGTTACAGTTGGTCCCTTCAGTGGCTGATTTGGAATAGACACATTAAATCTGAGTCTTTGACACCCTGGAAGAGTTCCCTCAAAACTAGAGTACCAGCCTTCCTGGGGTGGGTGTCGCTGCTTTCATTTGTGAAATACATTAACAGGTTTTTGAGCCTGTCCCACTGATGAATGACTACAATTTGCTTTACCTGATCATTCTTTTCTGACTGGCATGTCATATGGACATTTGAACACCTTACAACACATTCCCCACTAAATCAGTGATTTATATTATAAATGAAGATTTAATGCTAAAAGTCTTTTAACACTTCATTTATTAGCTCCTTGATACTTAATCCAGGACCATTTGTCATATGGACTCAGTTACTAAGCAATCTTTTTAACCAGTTGAGGATTTGTCCATCAATATCACATCATCTAAAACACTTACACCAGCCAGTACTGTACCAAAAGCATTCTCAAAGTCCAAATGTTGATTACTTCTGCTACGTTACAGTTGGCTGTTTTTATTTTCACACTATATTTTTGTTAAATATGACCTCTTAATAATCCTTACTCTCTATTACTTGTTAGTTACCCAAGTGTCATTCTGCTTAATTCTTATAATCATTGACTTTCAAGCAATTTTCACAGAAGAATTTTAATGCTTAAAGTGGATGAGATTCATATTATGTTTATTCAACAACTTACTCTTTATCTTGGATGAAATGAGAGGGCTGGATTTAGTTGTATTTATTCACACTGAGTTGTATCTTTGTCATGGTGCAGCCTTGTTGGCTTAAACTCATTTTATTAATGATAATTTCCAAACCTTCATTAGTGCCATTGACCAACAATTACCCTTCATGAGGTGAGACAGGCATCTGAACATAAAGTTTAAGAAGTGGTGCCTTGGACATAGGAGCCCACATAAAATTTCACTACAGCTGGTTTGTTTCTTCAAGTTTCCTCACTGAACATTTTTTCCCATTGAACAAGCCTCAACCCCCACACCCCTAAGTAATCCAACAGCAAATCCTTTAGAAGATGTAAAGACGCTTTTGGCAAAAATAATCCCTTCGTTCAAGTGGGTCTTGTATTAAGAACAGAAGCCTCTTTCTTAATGATTTTTATGGGGCCCTTTTCTTATTCGCTGTGATAATCAGACTTTTCCCTGTCCTGTATTTTTGTATTATGCTTTAATAAAATTATTATAGGTTTTTCTCCATCCCACTAAAAGAAAAAAGTAAAAATGCAAAAAAAGAAAAAAGAAAAAAAATGTGCCTAACAAATCATTCAACAGAGGCATGTTTAGGCCCGGCTTTTGTTTTTGCAGTAGAAACAATCTGTTTGAAATATAATAAATCACTTCCTTCACCTGCATGTCTCTGTGCATGGCTACATGTGCTCATTCTCTTCACACTCTTTCACTTAAGAAACAGATGTTACTTGCTCCAACATGAAGGGAAAAGGTGCTAGCTGGCTTTCCGAGATCAGCTGGGTATGTAGAGTGTATTATATTCCTGCAACAGTTTATTCTCCTCAAGACTGACTTATTGCTTTCCACCTCTCCATATACAAAACTTCCTGTAGCCAGAGGAAATTTAACCCTGTAATAAAATGTCCACTTAAAGGATCAGATCACCCAACTTTAGCCCTCTCCTAGTCTCTCAATGTTTCTCGCCTAAGGTATGATCCATTTTAAAACTGAGGTCTTTCAGAAGATTTTGCAATGATAATTTGGGTATTAATTGGAATTAGGGATGGTAAATGAATGTATAGACTTCTATAGGTTATTTAGATTCTCATTATATTAGCGATCTGAAAGTCTTTCTTATTGATACTCATTTGAGAGCATGTCTGAAATTAGCTGAAATATATGCCAGTATGCTGCTAAAACAACCTTCTCTCAAAGCAATTTCCCTAGACAACCAGTGACTGAGTGTTAAAGCTGAATGTTCCCTCCTAACATTCAACATGGTCAGGGATGAGGAACAAGCTTGAGTTTTCCTACCCTGTTGCATGTAAATAGGAAAACTGGGAAAGTAGCTTCATACTTCGTGAACACAAAATAAACCGAGTTAACAAGGATTTCCCTTTTATTTGTGTGCAAGAAGAGAGATTTTCCCAAGTAAGCAACTGACTCAAGAGCTAAAGGAAAATAAAAGACTTCAGTGAAGTTTCACTGTGTAACTCTGACAATGTCACTCTAGTCCTTAAAATCCATGTCTTTGCTATAATGAGCCAGTTTTCTTTTCTACTGAGGACAAAAGACTGACAATCCTGATGAAAAGTGCCAAATCCTGCGTTGCTTCTGCTGTGTTGCCAAAAACAAAGACAAAACTGAAACTACCCCAAAACTCCTCACCTGGGCCTCCAAACTAGTATTTGAACAGACTCTGGAGGTGAAAGCCTAGTGTGCTAACCTCCAGCTGTGATCTGATCACAGCACTACTCATTTTAAAGGTAAATTATGCTAATAAGAACAGTCAAGAACTTTATGAATGAGAAGAGAATCTAAAAATAAGACATTAAACAAATATATGCACAGACTTGTATTGGTGTCTTATCATATACTGCTAGCCCAGGACCTCTCAAATCTTACATCTTTAAGAGGATAAAGCGATCAAAAGAAAAACTGAAATCTTTGTGAGCAGAAGGTGCATTCCCAGGATGAAAACAAAGGTGAGATTTCAGCTGAAAAAGGGAACTTAAAAAATTAATGATATATAATTGCAGTAGGGTCATGAGATGGGAAAAACTGTTCTGATAATTTTCACATTAACCATTGAGTACAACTTTCTTGCTGTGATTTCCCTGTAGGCTGAATAAGTAGAGAAAAAGTAGAAGCAGGGAGGTACTCACAAGGCATTGCCAGTCATTAAAGAAGCAGTTGGATTAAAAGTTTAGATTCATACCAAGACTGGGATGTTTTCAGATTCAACCTTTTGAACTTGGCCTATTTCTATTTCACAAATGCAGGAAATACATGGTTCTGTTCTTCAGTGCATATTATTTTATGTAGTCTGGGGAGAGAAAATGAATGTCTATACAATACTGTTTGTTTTAACCACCTCAAAGTTGGAGGGTGGGATTCAGTTTCCAATTATGACACATCAAGAAGTCTACATTTAGGCAACTGCAGTGTAGATATCTACATTTCAGCTAGGGGGTCTAAACTTACATAGGATTTATGCTAAGCTTTAGACAACTATACCAAGCCTTAGTTTTGTAACTTTTAGGCAGCAAGGCAATGATTCACACGTCCACTCACAGCTGTCAAATATCTCTCATGCCTGTGTGTCCTGCCTTGCCTCCAGTTGCTGCTCCAGGAAGGTGTTGTTTCCCATAAGTACTGTGCCGTTTCTTATAGCCCCATGTAGATTTCTTAGATATCCAAGGCATCTCCACTGGCGCTAAGTGCTGATGTGGGGGCATATGAATCAAGCTGCTAGAGTTAAGTGAGATGAATCCTATCCAAAGTATGCAGAGCGCTTTATCAGCCAAAAAACCTGATCCGAGTTGGCTCACCTTTGAGTGAGGAGGGTGGGGTTGGGCCAGAGGTCCCTTCTAACTTCAGTTATTCTATGATTCCAGACTGTATGAAATCTAGTGTCCAGAAGGGGTTTCTGTAAGTCTATTTGCAAACTGCAGAAAGTAGAATTCTGCTGTCTCTAGCCTCTAGCTAACTTACTCCCTTTTACTTACTGAAGTAAAAATAGTTTGATTTCTCAGCCTTATGTCAGTTGAGAAATTTCAGTTAATATGTCCTAGTTTCTTCCATGGATTTGAAAAAAAATCATAAAACAGGGGCTTCATAAATCTGGTGAAAATTATAATCCCGTTAAGATCTTAGCCATCTATCACTTTCTATGAAATCTGACTTTGACAGAAACTGAAGAAGTTGATTCAGTTAACCATAGACACAAATTGTTATTCCAAATTTGGGATTTCAAAAGAGAGTTTTTATTTGTTCCACTTGTCTGCCTTCCTGTTAGTTAGGTATTATTGGTTTACAGGGCTGTAAAAATCTTTTTTCGCAAAGTCTTGATTTACTGAAGTTAAAGACACCTTTTTATTAAACTCAGTACAGTACAAGATTTCACCTACCATGTGGAAAGTGGCACACAGCTCTAGCCCTGCATGCAATTGATGCATGAGGACTTTTCCCAGAATGTTTTGCATTGTTCACAGAATATCATAGAAGACCTGAGGAGTAATGAGGAAAGGAAATCAAATATTTCTGAAAGAATAGCAGGTGGGAAGCAAAAGAGATGCACTTGGAAGGTAAACTAAAATTTTCTCTAATTGGTTCCACTCAGTGTAAGAACAGATGTGAAGCACATGGCTTAAAGGACTGGGATTTTGCCAAAGGGGGGGGGGGGGGGGGGAGGAGAAGAAAGGGAAAAGGGAAAGAAATAAGAATAAAAACATAACTGTAAAAATATGAATAAGTGATTCTGAGTGTGTTGGGAACTGTGTTGGACTGAAGACTTTGTCTGCGATTCTTGCCAATATGTAGGCTAGACCTAGCTAGGGGAGGCCATAGTTTGAAAAACAATAATTATAACAGTATGTTTGCATGGGACAATGAGCTCTTCCAAAAATCAGTTGAATACTCACTTTCTTTTGTGCTCAAATGAAAAGAAAAACATAGCTATATTTTTATAGTGTGCTGTTTACCCTCTGAATGCCTGAAAATAATCCAAACCCGCTATCCATCTGAATCTTTGATGATGAAGTTGTTTGCAGAACCATAGGTACATTAACTCTTGTACACCCTGATACACCTCTTAACATGCAAATGTCATCATGTTAGTTGCCATACCTTGGAGCACCCCTAAGGGCTGGACTTCCACGAACACCATTATACAGAAAAAGTATTTTCTGGTATAAAGCAGGTGAGTGAAACCATTGGTGCATTTGCCTCCCAGACTAGCTGAAACATCATTTGGCATTGTTATGTTCTTCTTGGAAGTCCTATAGCCCTTTCAGTGATAAGGTTATAGATGCTCTGGCAGGTAGCAACAAATTATACCAGCTAAGCCATAATACATTTAGAGGGACATCCCCATTTGCAGTAAAAATATGGTCAGAATCTCTCTGTGGTGGAATTATGTTGTAATGTGCTTTTTTCTTCTTCATTTTAAAAAATGTGTAGAAAATTGAGAAGCTGTAAATTTTAAAAAGATTTCTTCCCTTCTCTCATGTTTACTTGTCACATTATATGATGGATTATTTTGATGTTCATATGAAAACCACATTGAACCTAAAACAAAAACATGTAATTATGGAATATTGTATTTCCCTTTCTTCAATATTTCTGTAAAATGGGAAGACAAAGTCTGTTACAAAGTTGTTCGGTTAAGGTTTGATATCTCTTTTGTGTTAGAAATATACTTTCCACACTAGGTTCTTTGCAATCCTTCCCTATCTTTCAGCATTGGAGGAAGGACAGGTTGTTTAAAGTTCCTAGCATATATATTTGCCACCCATAAGAATGTATGAAAAGAAATCCTTAATTACCTAAAATACATTGAATAAAAAATAAAATGGGAGGAAACCTCGTACTTTTAATAATACTCCTCTGACTGTGTGAAACTGGTTCAACTTCATGGACCTGTGCTTACGTGACTCTCCAATAATAAAGACTATGGTACAGGAATTGTGTGTTCTCCTAAATAGTGTCATGAAAGCATCAGATAAGAAAGTACAAAGAATAAAACATGAATAATGGGAAGCAAACTGCTTCAACTCTATGAAGTAGGTAAAAATGAACCACCTTTTATTTATAGTGAAGAAAAAAAAATCCTAGAATCTTATTAGCTTTGGTAGGAAGATTATTGAGCTTTGAGAGTCAAATGGTAGTTAGTCTGTAGCAGACTTTTAGAGCAATTTGCCCCATACAATTTACTAAATACTATTTTGAATACTTTCAGCAGAACCCCCAAAGGGAACAAACAACTCTTGCATTCTTCAACAATTAATGCACTACATTTGTAGGAAGTAAACTAGAGCAGAAATAGGTTGATGCACAAAGGGATGTGGTTCAATCTTATAATGAACCTGGAAATTATATCTGAGCCATGCTGTTGGATAGAACTGACCCAAACAAAGGCCAGGACTCCATGACTTTTCAATTTTTTTATAACATTGTCTTTCCACTTTCAGAACTTGCCAGTTCCAGCAAGGACCTCAAACAGAAGTTTACTTATACAAGAACCTGTCTTTGATGCATCAATATTTCCTTTATGTTAATAAAGGAGAAGTTTCAAGAAAGTACACGGAGCTTGTGATGGACAATCCTACAACATTTAAAAGTTGGGCTGTTGTTTCTAAGAGTTTGCAATGCAGAGTTGCCCCTATATGTCCCATAAAAGCAATAGAAAGAATCACTCATAAGAGTGGGATTTGTGACAGCCAGACAGAGTGAAGAGAGGGCTAAGCCAAACAGTAGGAAGTACTAAAGAAAAGTATGTATAAACCTTATTCTCACCTAGACTCAGATGCTTATTTCTAAACTACAGAAGCTGGGATTCAGATCCTAAACACTCTTCTTGTTTTTTGTTTGTTTGTTTGTTTGTTTTTGTGATGTATGCCCAATATCTAAGCAGTACGGTTTCTTGTTATAATTATTGTAATGGATATTTGGAGAGGGATGATACATATTAATGTAATAAAAATAAAATTAAAATTAGATTTTATTCCTTTTGGGAAAGCAAAGTCTTCAGAGTTCTGCAGTTAATTCTGTGACATTCACAGAAGGAAAAAAATGGACTGTTTGGCTCCCTTCGCACTGTTCAAAACTTAATTTTCCCCCATTTTCTTAATTACTCCATTTAAAATTCCTTCTTCTTCAAGCACTTTTGCTTGAAGAAGATTAAATGACTTGAATAAGAAAACACAAAACACATAGTAAAGAGTAACTGAAATGACTTTTTATTTCTTGTACTACAGAAATAGGGGGAAAAAAAAGAGGAACCCAGTCAACATTCAGAAGGAAAGACAAAATCAGAATGTTTTAGAAGTCTGTCTCATGAGAAATATAAAAAGAGAACAAATAGCAAATACAAAATAATAAATTATAAATATTTTATAAGCAGTAAGTACAATTGTTGACAGATATTTCTAAAACTTTGTATTCTCAAGCCTAGCAAAGAGATTTTATTTGAGTTTTGCTTTTTTCTTTTAATATTAGAATCAAAATTATGCTATTAATTTGATAACTGACTACAGCTAAGGTGCATTTCCATGTTTTAAAATCTTACTTTTACAATTTAACTCTTTTTTCCAAGTTAAAGCAGTTATGTGCTAACAATTGTTTCAAATTAATACAAAATCATGAGAAGCACAAAGACTAGCAGTACAAAATATTGGACAGTTGGCTTAGTATAAGCATTTAAAAGGCCAGTACAAACTATAATTATGTTTCCTCTCAGCGGAACAAGAACTCTAACTTAATTCTCATTTGGTCACTTGTAAAGGTTTCTAATTTCCCTCAATTAATAGGTGTGCCTGACCTGCTGATACAAAAGATCTTATAAATGTTGCTAAATTTACAGTTATCTTGTAAGCCAGGCATTATTCCTGTTAGTTGGCTGTGTTAATCCGCAAAGCTCAGTTAGCCTTGATGAAGCATGCCAAGCTTTTTCATGATAAGGATCTAGCTGTCTTTAGCAGGACTATGTCATAAAATTGCTGTACAACTTTCACCCAGATTCATAACAGCTGGTAATAATGAAAGTTGTGCAGACAAACAAAAGCTTTGCTGTCTTGTGGAAAATATTATGAAGCAAAAATTGCAAGACGTGAGATAAAGTAACCTCTGAGTTTGCGGCTTCATATGGTTGGTTGACTCACAAGGATCAAAGGTAGGAAATAAGAAATCATTTCCATCAGAAGAGAACACTACTCTACTCGCCTGAAAGCATGGGGTCAAATAAGGCCTTGATTTTTATCAAGACAGCAATGAAACAAGTGAAGTAATTGTTTTTTATGATAAAGAACATCATTGTGGAGGATGAATTGAATCTGGAATTTATTTCGTTTTCCTTTGCCAATAATACATCCGTTAACTATGGGAAGCACATTTCTATGCTGCGGAGATTAAAAACATTCTAACCAAAAGCAGCTGACAATTTTATTCAACAAAACAGAAAGATTTTATGTTTTTGCAAAACTGATGAGCATACTGGAACATTTGCTACATCTCCGGCTCGTAACAGGACATCTTGTCACCAGTTTGTGTTTTCATGATCACATCCAACCTGTATTCTGTGGTACAGTTCAGCTTTCCACATCATGATGAGTTAACTACAAGGTCTTTTTTCTCTTCAAGAGATCTGATGGCTTGAGGCTATGGTTTTAGGAAGAGGACTAGGAGTTAACATTTTATTTCTGTGACACAATGAAACTGTCTATAAAAGAGATAAGCTATGAAGTATAAAGTATTTTCTCAGTGGCTGTCCCAAACCTTGGGATAAGTTCCCATAGGAACAAAAGGGCTACTGTAGTAATGACTACAATCTTTGACCTGCCTTATCTAATGAAAGCACTTATTCTTCAGGGTATGCTAAAAAAAAACATAGAAAGAAAGAAACATACTTCGGTGATAAAAGCATTACAAGAACCACTATGAAATGCTTCAGTGACTTCTGCAAAGGTGGGTGACTTTGAGCTCACATATGGAATCTCAGCAGGATAAGGAAATCAGGCTTATTTGGGAAAGATTTGTCATGAGATTTCCAAATTGTTCCAGACTGGCCTAATTCTGCAGCCATGGAAGTTGATTGTGGGTCCTGTTCCCTCATGATTTCACTGGGATCTGAATGTTTTTAACAAATCTCACCAAAGACTTTTTTATTTCTAAAGCATAATAAGTTAAACATTTCACTTCTGCTTTGGTCGACTTCACAGCTTAAAACAGATTCATATTTCAAAAACATGTCTACAGTATTGTACTTTTTTACTGGTTGTGAAAAACAAATACAACCATATTGGTATCCTTAGCAATCTAGATACCTTGGCATAAGATGAGACTTCGTTTTTCAAAAAAGGCAATGATTAGATGTTTCAAGCTGGAAGTTAATTGGAATTAAATAAATGGAATGAGGCAGTGTGGTAAAATTTGCAAAGCATGTTGAGCTACACTTCCAGTACTAAGGAGGCACAACTAGAGATGGTCTTTCAGAAGTCTCAAATGATTAAGAAAAAAAAAAGAATAAAAATTAAAAGTGATCTGTTATTTCCATTATGTCCTTTTAAGCACATTTTGAGGGGAATTTTGCACTCAATGTTCACATTATTAAAAAAAAACTATCTATATAGGTGAAGAAAATAATTCTCTATATATGCTTAAGTATTTCTGCCTATTAACATGGAGCAATATGCTGTGACCCACAGGAATATAGAGTGAATTATACAGAGATCCTGTTTTTGATTTTGGTTTTTTGTTTTATCCAATTTTAAGTCCCCTCAAAGTGAGGGATATAGGGCTATAAAACAATTGCACCTGAAAAACAACAAAAACCAACTTCACAAAAATAAATAAAACTACTAAGGAAGTGTTCATTGGACTTTTTTAGCATTTTTTTCATTAGTATAAAGAATCAGACAAGCTATGACTTCAAACAGAAAGCATAACTGTTAATTTCCATTTCTTGATGGAGATTCAAATACTCCACTAGATGTAAGAGAATTAATAGTTGCTTAAAAGTCTGGTAATGACTGACACTTAAATTATGTAATAACTGATTCATTGTCTTTGGAGTCAAGACATTCTCATAGAAGCTGTGGCATGAATCCATAAACACACCAACACATAAATGAGCTCTTGTACTGGAAAATGAATATATTTTTGACATGGGCATTTTTCAGGCAGATCAAGAGAGGAGAGAAAGTATTTGTGAATGCATCCTACTTTCTACATATCTTGAGAGACTGCATAATGAGATTGAGTAGTGAATAGAGTGGGATTTTTTTTCTCTGAACTAGATTCTTCATACTCCTGTATTTCCAGATTGGAAAAAAAAATCTTTAGTGTTCACCATTTTGATATCACAACAATATGAAGTCTGAGCACAGACAGCAAAATATTCATTGCAAGAAGGTGGTCAGGTGTTTTTCATGTAGCAGCTGTGATGGGATAGAAGAACAAAAGAGAGGATAAGGGGAAGACAGAAATTTGATGAAGGAGAAAGGGAAGATAGAGTGATGAGGTGAATACTCGGAGGGAGAGCAGAGAGATGACAAAGTTAGAAAGTTAGACAGAAAGTTGTAGACTGCATTCACAAAAGCTGTGAAAGGGATAGCTTACAGCTGAGAAGACTGCCTTTGTGGAGGAAGAGTTATGCAGCATTGCTTCTCCCTCTCTTTCAAAACTTGTCTGTTCTTTATGCTTCCTGCAGAAGGCACAAGAAATCCCTGACTACCATTAGGACAGCTATTCATGACCTCTTTGGATTTCTGGTTGTTCAACATTTAAATTGAATCATCTGGCTTTACACAGAAACTAATGATCCCTCTTAGATACAAGGTGATGCAGTGTGGACCAGCCTGGGAATTCTGCCCCATGGGCAGAAGGTATCATGCCCTTCAGAGTCCTAGAGTACTTACCAGTTTAGTACAGTTTTGGCCCAGGGATGGTGTCATTGTATTAACACTGCATTCACACTGATTTTGATTGAGTTAAAGAAGTCTCCTGTACCTTGGAGTACTGGTCCTCACAGTCCACAGATACCTCACTAACTTTGCAGACGTCTGTTTGGATTTGGCACAGTCAGCACTGAACCAGAGTCAGTAAGTCTGCCTGGATTCAAGCTGAGTTGTTTCTGATCCATACTGCCCAGGGAATCTTGTATCACCCACATTGTTAGGTATTTACGTTATCCAAGTCCTTTAGTAGTTTGGGTAATGGAAAGCTAACTATACATGCTGAAATATTCATTGAGATACATTATACTTTAGCAGGCCACGTTCATTCTTTGCTGAGAAAAGTAAGATGAATCAACAGAGCATCATCTTTTGCTTCCACTAAGAGCAACTAACTTCTGCATTTTGCTGGCATTGTGGCCTACATATTTTTACTTCTTTGGAGTGAAATATCCACCATATTTCTTTTCTACTGCCAGCTCATGTCTAGATATTACTTTTTCCCCACCTTCTTGACTAGTCCTCTGTTGTAAGATTCCACCATCTTTTTCTTTTTTTTTTTTTTTTCTTCTATATGCTTCCTGTGATTAAGGTCTTTTCTATACCCCATGCCCTTCTTGGATGCTTCATAGCTTTTGAGTATTTTCGGTTACTTTCTCCTTAAACCTGCTACTGTATATCTGACCCACTCTCCCTCCCTCTTCTCTCATTCCTAATTAGAAGAACATAAAATGGGACGCGGTCCAAAAAAGTGCATCTGGTATATTTTTTAATTTTGGCTCCACCATTCAACCAGAAGTTGAAGAAGAGAAGGACTGAAGCCATCTGGTAGCAGGAGTATGAGGAGATGCTTACTGCTGTTTTTTTTTTTTTTTTTATGGTTCCCTCCCAGCTCTGCAAACCACTGATTCTGCCATTGTCTTCACTGGAGTTACTCCTCCAGCTGTGGCTAGATCTTTGGCTTCTTAGAGCATGTAAACGAAGTATGAAGTTATTAATTATTAATTATTATTATTATTTTTATATTTATAATCTTATTTCATATCTGATTACACTGAATTGCATTCGGGGAATTACGGTATTTTCTTGTGTATGTCTGTAATATTTTATTGGATATTGTTTTTCATCTTATTGTTGCTCATTTATTAAAATCTAAACAATAAACTTGAATAAGCTGAACACAGTACTCGTTCTTTTAAGATAATTATTTTTAAATTCCATAGGTTAAGTTTCTCTTACTTCTACGTATCAGGAACAGGCAAATTCCATTACTAAAGTTTACTTCTACATTGGCTTGACTATGTTTATCCATTGAATATGGTTTTGACAAATGTTAAAAGTAGCATGAATAGTGTGATATTCAGTGCTACAATGTTGAAGAAACAATGCCCTGTTTTTGCTTTCAATTAAACTTGTCAAATATCAGAGTCAATGGAGATATACTAACTTACTGTTAGTCTAAACTAATATAATCTCCTGAAACCTTCTGTCCTCACTGAGGAGCAGACGATGAAACATTCTGCCTAACCTACAAGTATTGCTATTGAAATTAAATGTGATATTTGCAGGCTGTGGATAGCTTTCATGTCACTGAGTTACTACCAGAAAAAAAAAAAAAAAGCTGGCTAGTTTAGAGACACGGTTCAGTTGCCTAAATGTAGGCATGTCATGTCATTTGAGACATGACACTGAGGTTATCTAGACATCCACAATTGGCCAATGCACATGACCTATGAGAGAGAGACCTGTGTCCTTCCACAACAGCAGATGGAAGCCAGGCAGGATACATGAGGGTGTCTACAATGACCCTAGACAATTACGTCTGAAGTTGCCCTAAATTAAATTCCTTCTCCCTGTGGGAGTCTCATCCTCAGTGAATAATTCATCCAAGTCAAAGAAGATCATGTTTCTCCACACTAACTATAAGGGAACCTAGAGGAGTAACCTTGGCCTAGATGTCCAACTCTGAAACAGCTAGTTAGAAAAGACAACTCTTACCTTAACCTACTTTACATCATTTATGATGGTAAGCATAAGTAAATTCTGAAAAGATGAAATGATACATTTTGGATATTTTTTACATTTAGAGATCTGTTTTGAGCCAAAGTATGGCTGAGATTAATAATATCATTATATTAATATAGGAAAGAGCCAACATGGTATAATGACGGTTAAGAGGACAATGGTTAGAAACATAGTTCAAATTAAAAAAAAACAAAACTTTTTTAATGGAATATGAAAAAACCAACATCATGTCTCTTATACTATTTATGTTGAAACCAATGATGGCTTTACCATCAATTTCACTGGGAGAATGATCTAATCTCTAATTGTTTAAATAAAATGTGAAGGTAGATGGTCATTTAAAGCTATGTAATACATACTTAGCAGAAGTTTAGTGGAAAGAAAAAGAAGTGATTATAACTTAAACACCTATAGATCTTGTGGCTTATCTGGCAAAGCACCTGAATTGAGAAAAAAAGAAGAAAGGAAGAAAAAGAGAGAGAGAAAGAAAGAGAAAAAGAGAGAAAGAGGCCTGGTCTTAATCTCCAGGTCTGTCATTTATTTCTTTCACACAAAAAGTATGGGACACAGGTGGCTGAATGTCAAAGATCATACTCTGTCTGCATGCTTCATAAGGCATGGGACAAATATATGAAACAGGCTGGGTGAGCAGAAAAATCACAAGAACTGGGTGCAGTTTCAGTGACCCAGGTCAAAGGTTGCATTGCTTTTGGTGTTTTACAAATGTTTGACAGATTAAATGCCCGCCTCCCATGGCTAGCAAATAAGCCATGCAAGTTAGAGTATTCATAAGAAATAAAACTTCATTCAATGTCCTTATTGTGAGGGATCAGGGTCAATTAACATGAGTAACACATGTACACTCTCACTATGCACACACGCTCTTGGATTATCCTGGATTTTGGAAAACACATATTAAAATATGTCTGTAATTATAAAATAACACCCTGGTGAAGGGAAAAAGGATTAGAAATAGGCAAGTAGGATATTTAGATACCGTTATCAAAGGAGGTGATAATTGTATAATTTCCTGTATATATATTTGGATCGTTTATATCTTTATTGAGTAAAAGTCTATTTAGTGCCATTTCTGCTCTGTGTTGCAATGGAAACTAGTAAAAAGGTATGGGAGATTGAAAGCCTATGAAGTAGTCCATAGAGCTAGAGCAGTAGTTTTCAAATTATTTCTTGTTTGGTCCACATTGTATTCAAGCTCATTCCCAGTGGTCATAATTTTGACAGATAAGATGAAATGTTGTGATCATTTGGAAGAATAAATTTTCTTACACTGGCAGCACACGAAGTTCTTGATAGGCCCATGAGTACATCGTAAATGCACTTGAGAATCAGTGAACTGTATATGCAACTGTTTGTACAAGTGTTGATCCTCACATATTTCGGTACTGTAGCAATGAATCATTCCCAAACAGTTCTTCTTATTCCTTCAAATGGTGCCATAGATACTATTACAGTGACTCTGAGATCTTTGGATTTATCTGCGCCAGCTGCTTCTTTCTAACACTTGGCAATTACTTAAGGTAGAACGTACCTACTTTGGCTGGCTGATTTTATCTTAATAGTGAATAAAAGGCTACTGGAAATGTCCTGTCCAAGAAGACATGCTAATTTACATCTGCTGAAACACTAATACTTCCTTTGGAAATGCTTTAAAAGACTAAAAGAAAGTTTTTCTTTTGTTTTCTAGCCCCTGGAACATACATTTTCTTAGACAACTGGTGATGGGATGGGATCGGGAGTGAACAGGATTATTTGCTGGTACAGGAAAAGTGTGATTTGAGACCAGATCTGATTATGGCTATGGAAGTTTTTTTTCCTGTTTTTGAAGATTTTGCTATGATTCTAGTCTTTCTTCCTAAGGAAACAAAAATTATGCCGTTATGCGCTCTTTCTGTCTCTTCTCTCTGCTTCTGTATCTGTCACATTCTGTCCTGTCCTTCTTTCCTAAAATCAAGCAAACAATAAACTACAGCTTGAAAAACTATAGCTGGTTTCAGTCTAATTGGGCATAGGGCAGTTCTCACAGACAGCTATGTTCTTTTAAGGAGGAGGCAGCTAAAATGAGAAAAAAGATACTAGAAGCGTTGACTGAGGGAAAGGCTGCAGCTAAGTCTCTCTGTTATTAGACACCAAAGAATCCACATAGAAAAGAAACTTTATGGGAAAAGTTTCAATCAAAGCTTGCAGTCAACCATGAGAAGCAAATCCAAAGGAAATCAGACTTCATGAGTTCTTGTGCTCAAAGAACTTCTTGTTTTATTTAAAATGAATGAGAAATTTATTCTTTGTTAGGGTTTGCAAAGGAAGTGTTTGTATCAGGGCTTAATGAATTTGAATGAATTAAACTGACTCCAGTGAGAGAGACTTCAACCTGTTTGGCAACTCTCTCTAAATGGTTTATTGTATTTCTGCAGCATCTTGTTCCTGAGAAACACGCTTCATTTGCTTCGTATTTTGAGAATTGCAAATTCTGAACACTTTTTACATGGTGCAACAAAGGACGAATCCAAATGTACCAACTACTATATGCTTTTAATACATTTTTGCACCATGCTTATGCCCATGCTACACACAACAGTGTCACTGAAATTGGTTTAATCCTCTAAAATACCCCAGATGATAGTCTTTCAGGTTGATCCTGCTTTTTACAATTGTCACTGTCAGCTTCTCCAATCAAGATAGGGTAGAGGCCTGGAAAGTGGCAGGAATCAAAGCCTGATAACATTAGGGAACAGGCTACCAGAGAAAGAAGGATGAAAATTATTATGGTAAGAATATGTGGTTATTCCTATTAGTTTTGTTGTGTATCCTGCTTGTTGGTTGTGATATGTATATGTGCTTCTTTCCCCTGGCACCTCCACTACAAGTTTTACAAAGGAGGAAATAAATACTCACAGGTCTCAGCAAAGTGGGTTGAGATTATCTGCCTGAATGACTGTGTTTGTGTATATGTGTGCATTTTATGTGCATGAACCACATGAAACTACAATGGAATAAAACAGACTATGGAGAAACTGAAGGGTCTTCTTTAGGGAACATATTTTGCCCTACTTTTAGAAAGAAAAAAAAAGTGTCCTGTTCCTTCACTTGATTTTGTTAATGTGTGCACAGAAGAGATGAAATTTGTTTCGGATGTACACTGGGCTGATGAATAGGTTGTATTAGTTCTGAATAAAAGTTTTCGGTGCACTTGGCAAAAAGAACACAGATCTACAATACCTTTCTTTGTGTTGTCTTTGCTGCTTTTCTTTCTTTGCTGCTGTTTTGTGGACCAAAACAACTGCCTCATGGAGACTGTGGGCCTCAAGCTCTGGCTTCAAGGGAACAAAATTTCACAGGTGTCCCTCTCACTTTGCTCTCACAGTTTCTTAAGCTAAATGTGGGCCAAATCCAGCCCCTCACAAGGCCATGGCCACATGCTCGCTCTTTCCTCAGAGCATCACCCTTACATCCATTATATTTGACTTAGCTAAGAAGCTTTCTGCCTCAGTGATCTGCAAAGTCCACTTTGCATTCAACAGCAGGGTCAGCATCTCCTAACAAGTTGAAAATTCCAGGAAATCACTTGTTACATGTAGGCTGACCAGGATTCACATGTTAATGGTCGCCATGAAGTACAGTCCTCCTGACTGCTCATGCTGAGGACCTGGTCAGAACGTACTAAACCTCCCTCTTGGTACGCTTGACTAGATTTCCTTTTACTGAAACAGAATAGAGCAAGTGAGATATGTGCTTGATCTCTCTCCAGTATAATGTTGAGATGCAGTTATAATGAACATTTGATCTCACAAGTGTGGAAGTGTTCTGATTCATACTGTGGCAAGGCCTCTGTTGGAATAAGGCTGAGCTTTTACTTTCTTCTTTCTTTCCTTCTGCAGACAGTGGCCAGGTTTGCGTACTTTCCCCAAGAAGCACCTCCTACTGCCATTCTTGGGGTTAGAATACTGGGTCTAAACCTACCAAATACTTTTATGTTCTTATGCTCTAAACTTGTGGAAACTGCTATAGCAGACTAAATTAGACAGAAGTAATCTATGTAGTAGAATTTTAAGACAACTTAACATTTACGTGAAAGATTCAAAAGACAAATGCTTGTTAGGGCAAAACAAATATATTCTACTGGACAGTTGTTTTCCTTCTCAGTCAAAGGTAGATTGTAAAAAATATATTGTAAATGAAAACCCTCCTAATGCAGGTCTAGATCCAAAATTCCTTCCTCTGTTTGCTTGCTTTTATTTCTTAGTGAGTTGAAACAATATAATTATATTAAATCAAGATTTAGAGAAATTTAAATTCGGAAATATGTCTGGATGGGAATGCAAAGTACATACTATACTAACATGATAGGTGATTCTTCAAGCATCAAGAATCACCACTGGTCTGTATAGCAAGATTGAGAGATTTATGGTAGACTAAAGAAGAGAAACCTGAGGGAATGTGTTAACAGTCATTTTAAAGGATGTTGCAAGAAGAAAGGGAATAATATCACAAGTGTGCCCTTGTACAAAACAATGTGATAGGTTGAAAATGGCACCAAAGAAAAATCAGATTAGACATCAAGAGAAACTTTCTAATGGAAAGGACAATGAAGCACTAGGACAGCTATACCAAGGAAATGTGGAAGCCTCATCATTATGGGTCTTTAAGAACAGTTTAAGCAAACATCTACTAGCAAATGCTTACATGAGCCTGCCATGGCAAGCAGAAGGGACCAGATGATTTTCTAAAGTCCTTCCTAGTTCTGTTTTTCTGTAATTCTATGATAAATACTCAAGTATTTGTCCCAGGCCCATGCAGTTCTTTGCAAATCCCGTTTCATATCCCCTTTATTTTTTAATGTCTCCAAAGTCCCTTTTGCCTCCATTTTATGCATTCCTTTTTCTCCATGAAAGCCCTGTTTTTATTCTTCTGATGAGTTTTTGCTGTACTAAATACAGATGACAGATATGGAAGAATGAATTGCAGAATATTGTTGAACATTTACAAGAACATGTAGCATTCAGAAAATCTAACAAAGACATGGGAATGCCCTTTTCATTATCCAAAAAAGTCAGTGTTGATCAATGATCAACAGCTGGTGTTTCTGTCCTGCGTTATTTTATCAAATTTATTAAGTTGCAATGTTGCTGAATTACTTCAGGGAGGGAAAACAATGGCTTCAGGAACAGCAGCATTGCATGTTATCTACGACTCTCAGAAAAAGAGAGAGTCAGCAAGGAAGCAAGAGGAGACGAGAGGACGGGAGAGGGAAGGGCAGGGCAGGGCAGGAACCAAGTTGCATAAAGGAATGGAAAACAGTGTAATGACATTTCTGTGAAATGCTCCAAATATAGAGCATGTGATATATCCTAAGGTCAAATACCTGTGTGAAAGGTTGTGGTAGAACACAATGCTCTTCCCTTTTGAAACTATTCACATAAGAGCAAAAAAAACAAAAAAAAACCAAAAAAGACTTTTCAGATGTGTCCTTTTTAAAAGGGCCTCTCAATTTCAGAAGCAATCTATGTAGCTTAGTATATGCAAAGAAGTGTTGCCAATATAAACACTTTCTTTCCTCCAATATAAAAGCCAAAAGGAAAATTATCCACATAAAACCCAAATAAATCATCAGTGTTCACATTTACTACGGAGCTTTCAAGGCTCATTTTTCTCCTGAAGTTTTATATGTATACACATACTTCTGTGTTTGAACATATATGTGCATAGAGAGATATCTGTGCACATTTAAAAAATAGGGATGATATATTTTTGTTTCATGTTTGAATGGTAATGAAACAAAAACTATTCCACCATAAATTGACATTTGTGAGTTTCAGTCAACTGGTGATAAATCACAAATTTCTCTCTCTCTCTTTCACACACACACACATTTTTCTCAATTTTTAAAGAATGTATTTGAAAAATGGTTCAAAATAAATGTTTTGAAAACAGAGATAAGCCAAAGGCAGACCAGAATTTTGTGTTTAGAACAGAGTAATAATATATGTCTTTTTAGGAACACTAAGAATTTTGCAGCATTTCAGAGAAAGGACAAGGAAGGAAGATGGAAGGAAGGAATGACATGTAGTACAGCACTTTTCAGTATAAACAATGTGAAGATTTTAGATGTACATAAGAAAATACAGAATACTCCAAGTGTATTTGGTGGAAACTGGAGAAGGCATGTAGGGAATGGAACAAAGAAATTCATTATAAAATAGAACAAGAGTGTTTTACATTGTCCAATAATTTTAAAGCTTGACTTTCCCTTAAGGAATTATAAGGAAATGTAAACATTGCTTTTACTAAAGCATTGTCCACAGTTCTTGAAATTGGAAAATAGAATCACAGAAGCATAGAATAGCTGAGGTTCAAAGGGACCTCTGGACATCGTCTGGTCCAACTGCTCCTCAGAGCAGAGCCTACTTAGATCAGGTTGCTCAGGGTCACATCCAGTCGAATTTTGAGTATCTCCAGTGACAGATATTCCACAACCTCTTTGGAAAACATTTTCTAATGTGTGGCAATCCTCCTAGTGAAATAAATTCCTTATATCTAATCAGAATTCCTCTCATTCCAACCTCTGTCCACTCCCTCTTCTCCTATCGCTGTGCACTCCTAAGAAGAGCCTGGCTTCATCTTCTCTATACCCCACTATCAGGGAGTTGCAGCCAGCCATATGATCTCCCCTGAAGTTTCTCTTCTCCACGCTGAACAGGCCCAGCTCTCTCAGACTCTCCACATATGACCTGTGCTCCAGCGCCTGACCAGCTTCATGGCCTTCAGCTGGATTCCCTCCAGTATGTCCACATCTTTCTGTACTAGGGAACCCAAAACTGGACACAATACTGCAGATTTGTTCTCACCCATGCAACTCTGCATTTGCTTTTGTTGAACTTTATGAGGTTCCTCTCAGACCATTTCTCTAGCCTGTCAAATACTCTCTCAATAGAAGCCCTATCCACTGCATATCAGATGCTTCCCTACAGTTGGATATTCTCTGTGAATCCTCCCTTATAAAAATGCAATGAAACTGGTTTGTTTTAAGTTAAGAGGCCCTGCAATTCCATTAGATTTTTAGTGAGCATAATCTGCTGTTCTCTTCCTGATATTTGGGGCTGCAATTAGGAATTCAGCACTAGTTTCCACTTGTGTAGCTTAGTTAATGCTAACAGTGGAATAAGCAGTGTTGCCTGATAAGTAAATCCACAAATAAATTGGGGCTATTTACTCTATTAGGGAAAAAAAAAAAATTACAAACCAAAACCCAAACAGCTAGAAGAAGAGGAAGCTCTCATTTGCTCAGGGGCTGGAGCATGTATGCAGGATGTGGAAAACCTAGGTTCAGTTCACTCCTCTGCATGAATGGTTTTGAACCCACATCTCACACTTCTAAATGTTTGCCCTTAACTTTAAACTAACATAAAAGGGCTCTCTCAGTGTCTCCTGTTGACACTGTTCCACTGCATATACTCAATTAAATATTTACTAGAGGAAGGGTTCCATGTGTTCCCATCTCCCGGGAGAGTGTCCTAACTACACGGCTGGAGAGCTATTCTTGTTCTCCATCTGAATGACCTTTTGAGTATTTTATCTAAAGTGGAACAGTGTCAACAGGAAGGGTTGAAATAAGCTTCCTCAGAATATCCTGCAGTGTAACCGTTCACAGCTTTGTCCAGTTCAGAATGGAGACTGAAACAGCATAATTTACCTTCCAGGTAAATTTCCTAATCATCAGGTTATAGAATATTTTGAAATGAGTCTTCCTCAGTCTCTCTTTCTGGAGTAAGTTTTTATGAATTACTTAAATAGAAGATGAGATAATATGCAAGAGAGTGACTGTGTTGCCTGATAGTTGGGATATTTTGTAATAGCTATTCAAATCTCCTTAGGCAAAAGAAGATATGAATTGCTGAGCAGGACATTTTAGAGTATGTATTTTATCACAGTTAAGAAAAAAAATAGAGATATTCTTTTGAAAACTATTCCTTTTTAGAAAACTAAATTATCATTTGTAATGCATATACTCCCTGAAAAACACAGTTTTTGTCATATATTAACTGTCAGAACATAAACCTGTCATATAAATGTTTTTCTATAGGTGTAAGTGCCTCATACTCAATTACTTCACATCATGAAGTTAGATTTACTCTGTTTCATGAAAGAAGCTAGAACTGTATTTCTTGACCAGAAATATTTTCAGTTCAGTCTCATACTGGCACCTTAGAACTTTGTCTGGATTGATGGCCCTGCAAATTGAGTGATTACAGGAGATTCTGAAAAGGAAACAAACCTCCAAGAGAAACTTTGCGGCTGTTGTGTACTCTATCATTTTTGAAAAAGGCCTTGGAGTTTTCCATGCCTCGCATGTTATTAGCAGCACCAGATTGGTGGTTTTGTCTGCAAGCCAGACTATAAATCATCATCAGTGTTAGGCATGATATTCACTATTAATGCCTTGTTTTCCCTACTGAAATGTCTTTTTGTGCTTATTTTCTCTTGATCCCTGGCATTTTGCTGACCATCAATCAAAAGAACAAGTTGGACATTCCTCTCTGTCTTGCCTCAGTGAATTCTTGCTTTTCTTGACCATTAACCACTCTCTGGAATGTACATTTACTGTCTGCATCCTTAAGCCCACATATTCTCCTCTCCCAGCTACTCTCCCTTCCTGGCACCAGGCTGCAAAGCAGTATTTCCCATCTGCTGAATGAAGACCATGTCATAGGCTGTTTGATATGGTCTGGGAGCCCACAGAAAACCACTGATGCACAACCCACTTTTATTCCACAGGCCTGTGGGAGACTAGAGGGATAAGAAGTCTTTCTGCTAGGCCGAACACACCACCTCACACACACAAAACAAATATGCCTGCCTTTACTATTTAATAGGTTTCATATTCATGCAAAAAGGATTGTAGGCTGATGTTTATCTAAGGATGTATCTTCAGAGAAGTTTTCTTGAAATGTATGAGTAAGCTTGATTTCATGCACCAACTGTTTTCTTTCTTTACAAAAAATGCAGTGTTTACTGGAGTGAGGAACCGTCTACATTCATTATTCAGTGGCAAGCAAGTTTTGACTGTTCCTTGAGCTTCTGCAAAAGCTTTCAAAGGGAAGGAAAGGAAAAATGGCTCAACACAAGTTCAGTTAGATGCTTGAGTAAACTGTAGTGATATTTCTCAGAAAGTCATTAATTCAAAGACTTTCTTTTATAAAACAAATTTGTCCATAGGCCACTTTTCCATGTTGGACTTCTTGGATTTCATGGGCTGAAAGACAGTACACATTTGTTTACATTGCTACCAAAAGGAAAAAAAAAAAAAAAAAAAAAAGGAAATACATACACATGGTAGATCCATCTGCAGCTTTATCTTAAGCAATATCCCTACTGAAAGAGGTTTGACACCTCTCTGGCTCAGAAAGATCACACTGAAGTACAACTACCCACTGAAGTGCAACTTATTTAAAAATACTTGAATCGTGTTAAAACAATAGTAACATACAAAATTTAGTAGAAGTAATAACTACAATAATTTTGTTGTCACAGACCAAGACTAGAAAGGAAACCTGGACAATGAACTGGATGAGTTACTACTACCAGTTTTGCAGTTTATGCATCTATCATCTGAGGGCCAGATACATTAGTATCTTCTAGATGCTTTGTGCCACTTCAGCAACACAAAGCAGCCACAAACCTGGCTTAACTGACCAGAAAGCCAAGTTTATGACTGCTGTGCATTGCTGGAGTTATGAACAGCAACTGTCATATGGCTATGAGTTTGATCCATGCCCTATAGGACTTTGCCTCTTGCATTCTGTAATCTAATGAAATATGAAAGTGTGCAGAAATCTAATAGAGAGATCTTGCAATACTTTTACCAGATGTTAAATATTAGTTCTTGAATTAGCCCATATATGAAAGTCCATATTCCTTTAGAAGTGCCCAGAGTGAGCTGTAATTTAGGAGGGCATTTACCTCATCCAAATTTAGATATCTAAATATTTAAGATCCGAGCTTATCTTTCTAGGTTCCCTTTGTAGTCAGTGGAGAGAGATAAGCAGAGGCTATTCATATATCTCTAAGTCTCTATTTTAGGATGAACTGAACTGCCCTTTGGAGATGACTGTTAAAAGTCAAAAAAGCAATAAGTTCAGACATGAGTTCACCTAAATTTTAGGTGTCTATAATTTAGATTCTTATCTTAGATCCTTACGGATTGCAGGAAATGTTGTATGGCATGAGATATTTCTGTTTGCTCCCCTTTGTCCCTTACTGAGCATACTTCATTCGTGGAAGATGGAGAGGAATCGCTACTCCCTGCATTTCAATTTATGTCACTCTTTCCAAGAACAAGACTAACAGTTCACTTCCCAGAAGTATATAAGCCATAGCTGAGAATCAGTGAGTTGTGCATATGCTGTTCTTCTTAGATGGATATAATTCTTAAAGGGGTTGATGTCTGTTTAAATACATTATCCTTTCCCTCCTCCATCACATCTTTCTTTACATGATGACTCATATACTCCTGCTATACAATAACTATTTTCAGTGGTAATAAGATTAAAAGATAGCTCTCATAACTCTTTTAAAGGTTATTAATAATAACAGAACATAGAAGAATGACCTAAATTCTCCTTATGCATACAAAGTTTTATAATCATTAATAAAAAAGGTTTATCTCTACAAATTACATTCTCTTTTAAATCCAATTTAATAGGAGAAAGATGGCTTTTATTAAATATCCTGTTTTTCTTCTGAGGATAGAGAAGACCATACTAATAAAATTTCCATAAACTTCTGTGCAAACTTACTTCCATATAAACCAGCTGTATATTCTCTCTTATACCACAGATTTGTGGAGCTATTTGTGGGTAGACAATAGATTAGACTAGCCAAACTAGATGGCATTTACTTTTGTTTCTTTTTCCATTACATGAAGTCAAGTTAGTGAAGAAGGCAATATGTGCTTGTCTAAGCAAGCTTCTTCTGTTTCTATCATCTTCTGTAGAAAAGATCTTGCTAAAGACACAAAACCCCCGATATACAACATGTACATATACAACATCCTTGACTGCCTGAATGCAGATGCTCCATTGGACTCAATTCTTAATTGTTTTTTTTTAATGTGTATATATATATAAGAAGTTTTTCCTCAAATGATTTATTTAAAAAGCCATAAAGATTACAAGACATGAAAAAGGTGTATCTTAAAATGAGAATGGAAATATCATTCCACCCTAAGGTCCCCCAAAGATCATTTTGTCACTCTCAAGATGAAAAAAATATTACATATTCTTAGCTCTGAGAGTTCTTTGGCTACATTTACATTATTAAAAGCGTCCACTCAGAGAACAATTTCTGGTTCCTGTGTTAGAAATTGTAAAGCACTTTGCATCCATGTGGAAGATGCAAGGATTATCCATTGATAGTATCCTATGGAACAGACTGTGTTTTTTTTTTTGTGGACCTTTTCTTGGTCCAATCTAGCAGTCTGCACCCCAAAGACATAGTAATTGTTTTGATTTGGGATTTGATTTTTTTGTTTGTTTTTTTGCTTTCAGTGTCTGAAATAACATGAGGATTGTGTCACTGCTCACCAAAATCCTGTTCTGTAACAAAGCTGAGCACATGCTGCATGTTTTAGAAAATGGTATAAGGGCATGTGGGGGTGCTGGAGTGTGAAAGACCTGCTTAGATATTTTGGGTGACTGATAGAGCAGAGATGCAAAACTGCCTTCCACCTCCCGGATATGGTCCCTGGGAGAGTCTATCCCCAGAACAAAATGAAACACATGTTTCTTCCTGGAGAGTAGCAATTGGTTTGTTCCAACAGAGAGCCCAGGAGCTAAGCTGTATGTAATGGGGATGATCTTGGGATTAGGATCTAGACCATAAACCATAAACAACAGAGTTAAATGACTTTGTAGGCATGGTAGGTCATTCCTCAGTCCCCACCCCATGGAAGTAAAGGGAGTTTTGATCCTAAAGGTTACAGATCAGGAGCTCCAGGTAGAAAGGGATAGTACTTCCTCAGTGTTGTTTTCTATGCTTATGCTACTGAGATTGGACTTTGCCTACTTGATATTTTCACTGCATTCCTCCTCCTTATAATTCTTTCCTCTTCTTTTCTTCCTTCCTCATTACCCTGAAAACAATGACTCTAGTTTGTGAAGAACTTCTTAAATGCAAATTCTTTCTCTGAATGGACTCACGGTAATTTCTGAAGCAGAAAAAGAAAAAAAAAAAAAAAGAAAGAAAACCCCCACATCAGTCCATCCTTTCTGCAACACTGAAATGCATAAGTCCAGCAAATTGTATAGCTTATTTTGATTACATCCAGTACATTTAAAAATGTGTGTATGGTATTGTTTAGCATGCAGATTAAATAGACATTTCTTTGCATTTGTCTGTGATGGTTTGATAAACTCATCGTTGATCAAGTCCAGATTTTTGTCCAAAGTGATCATCAAATTTCATATGTTATTTTTGGGGGGAAAAGTATTCTTTTTGTTCTTACTCTACTCTGTGAGAGAGAATATTCTAAGAAAGAAACTGTAAAATAGCTCATTAAACAGTTACACAGACTTGATAAATTATTCTGTAGTTCAGATAAGATTTGCTGAGTAATATGGCACAAGGTAGCGCCAAGTTATGGAAACTTGCACAAGTCTTTTTTTTCACAGGAATTTGTGGAACCCTTCTAGTAAATAAACCACTTAATGTATCTCCTCTCAAGTTTGCTCATGTTTCTACTGAAATAGGAAGCAAACCAGCAACTAGTAACAGCAAGCCAACTATCAGATAAATGTGTATTGACTGAACAAAGCTGCTGTTCATTAATGGTACGAAATAACTTTCGGAAGATCTGATGGAAGGTTCTTTTATGTTCAAGTTCAAACTCTAAATGTTCAAAACTAGAAATGTGTGTGTTTTTAAAAGCTTTTAAAAATAATAATTAGGGACATGAGGTAATAAAAATCCATAGAAGCGAACAATTTATGAGTAATAAAAGGTGACCTTATTCTTGAAGACATTTAATCCCCTAATTATCCACAAAAGATTTGGATGAGATGTTCATTATTTTAGTCTTTACCATTTGCCAATGTGTTTTTGGCAGACTTCTTAGTGGTATCAGCAGGAAAATAGGAAATGAGCTGGAAAGCATTAAAAATATTACTGAAAATAGTATTTCGACGTTTGATCCTCTTATGAACTTCACACTGAGCTATTAAAATGTACTCCCCAACTGCATAATGAAAAGGTAACATACTGTACCAAGGAGGGGGGATTTTAATATGGTCAAATAGCCTTAAAAACATGGATTTAGATTCTTTTTTATTTCAGCTTACTGTATAAGCAGCACTGAGGAATTAGCTTTCCAGAGATCATCTACTGGACTTGCTATTTAGACAATCAGGCTGATTGTCTGTTATATCTGAGACATACGTCTTTTAAGGATTTGACAACATTTAACTAATACCTTATTTTGTATACCTGTATATGACTGCACAGTTAACTGTCCAAGAGACGGTAACTAACTCTTCAGATCTTATGAAGACACAGAATACTTTCTAGTCTTAGCAAAGTCCCATATTCCACAGGATTTCTACAACTCCTCTCCCAGTTGTGATCTCCATCCCTAAACCCTTTCCAGCCCTACACAGCCCTTCTCAATACTTCTTCCATCTTCCCTTCTTTGACATTTTTTGGGAAACTTTGAGCTGGCCTGGCACAGAGAGCAATACCTGTTTCATAATCATAGGCCTGTACTGCCATTTAAAATTTTTGAGGGTATCAAAGGCATCTCCACTGAACTGCTAGGTAAAACATAGGTCTTATGAGAGACCTGCACTGTTCTGATTTAGCAGCTTGGGCCAGGTAAAACAGGCCTCCATGTTACCTGAAGTAGCACAAGATGTGTTACTAAATGTCCATATCATGAAATTACACCCCTAAGCAGCTGAGTTGTACCTACAGAATAAGATGCGATGTCAGATTCAGGCACCTGACCCAAGGCATCTGTGATGTGGATGTCTATAAGCAAGCTAGGTGTCCAGACTCCCATTATAGAGGATGGAGACCTCATCACTGAGTCAGTGGAGTCTAGAAAGCTAATCGGATCTCCAGATGTAAGACCCACCTTTAGGGTGAGTTGAATATCTCTCTAGACTCCATTGACTGCAGTGGCTATGGATTCGACTCAACTGCCTATCTGTGAAACTTCTTTGCATATCTGAGCCACTCCCACAGCTCTGGCAGAACTCTCTGTAGGAAACATGTACCCTTCTGGGTCAGATCTTGAGACTTCGAGACACCTAAGACAGGTCAAATCGCAAGATGCGTATGGTTAGGCAACTGAATTGAATTCTGAGTCTTCATTGACTACAATGAGAGCTTAGATGCCTAAATCACCCAAGTAGACACTTACATCTATCTATCTAATTATAGGTGTATGAATCTGGTACTGCATAATGTTACACTCAAAATCTTGTTATGGGCAAAAGAGAAAATATATATATCATTAAAAAAGCCAAAAATTTATTGCTATTATAACTGAAATATCAGCAGTCTAATCACAGAATTGTTATTAGTCCAGATATAATTATTACAGAAAAAAGAATAGTATTATAAAGAAAATATCTCAACAATAATAATATTACAGTTTAAATTGTTATATAAACACTTTCTAGTTTGTAACCTCTTTCGTGGTGTGATGTTCACTTTTCATTTGTCCTTTGGGGTTCTAATATTGATAGCTTCTATCTAGTGTGTGGGAGGGGTGGAAGTCAGCAGCATCCCAAGACCTTCACCAAGAAGATTATGATGTTGATGGCTTCTTCTTACTCACTCTAGGAACCAGTTTTCATATATTTGATAACATGTTCTTACTTCACTGGTCTGCAACTCCATGGTAAATCCAAATTTACTATATATGGTGCATTTTACTTATGTCAGATACTTATTTTTTGTTCTCTGTGTTATCACTAAAGTCAGATTTGTCCAGCTCCAGGTCTGTATTTCTTTAAGTGACCACTGGTGGGTTGTTTGTATCCTTGCGGTCTCCAGCAACAGCCTGTGCCCTGACTATAATCATCCCATGCCTGTACTTCTCTATACCACGTACTGTGTCCCCACTTCTGAAAGCCTCTGCTTTCATACCAAATATGTATTTCTTCATACTGCATCTTTTTGTTAGAGTCATAAATACCTTCTCCTACACAAAATAACTACTTGTTACTACTATCTATATAAAAATATAGTTATATTATATGAAAAGAAGCAAAAAAAAAATCATTAGAAAAAATGCTGTTATAGCTAAACTAAGTTAAAACAGATCTCCAGGTAGATCAGAAAAAGTTCAGAGAACGCAAACCTGACAAGTTTCAGTCATGAGGCCTTGCAAACGCAGTACAAAGTCTGTGGCCTAGTACTAACAATGGCAATACTCTTTCTACTGGGCTGCAGGGCTGTAACACCACACCTGAGTTCAGGCCTCTTAAGGAAGTCAAAAGCAAAACATTGGCACCTTCTATGGGCAGTATATTTCTTAGGTGCTGAAGCTTGCAATAATTTTGGTGTGGTAATTAAGTTTTTAAGCTAGACTGAATGAATACAGGCCTTTATAATCACTTAGTACCAATGTGATGACTACAGGAAACAAATGGCAGGGAATAATAAAGACACAAAATATAAAGGATTGTACAAACAAACAGCACCTTCTTTTGAAGAAAGAGCTGGGACTTAACTCTCTCTAAGGCTGAGTTCCCTTGATTTATCAGCCACTGGTGACAGGATAATTCCCATCCTGCTGAATCCATTTCTGGAATGGTAGGATCATAGCCAACAGGAGTGAGAATACAACAGCAGGATAAATTTGAAAATATTTGCCTTCAGTCTTTGCTATTTGGAGAAGTATCAGTCATCTGTATAAACAACATTCATTTAATTGCCAGTGGACTCACTCTCACAACACTTTAATGAACTGGGCAGGTTTTGCAACACCTTTTCGTATGCACAGATAAGTGAAGGGTTAGAGTTTTAGAAAGTATTAGGTGATTAAGTAAAGTCGGGTGTGGACTTTTGTCAGGATGGATAGGGGGCATTTCTCTTCCAGTAGTCACAGACACGTTCTTGGCACAGTGGCATGCACAACTTGGCATGGTGCCGAGCTAGTGTGTCTTTACAGCTGACCAGCTCAGAGTATGAGCAAGTGGAGCACGGGTCCATCTACATGAGCCTTCACAGACTTGGTTAGTGGTTTATGCCTAACTTGTAAGGTGTATGCTTATGAAAGCAGTGGAGAGAGGTGCTGAGACACTTGTGAGGATCTGAATATCTTAAGAAAACTGATTTTATGGCCACATCTAAGGTAGACCAAACGAGTCCAGGGCTGATTTCAGGCCCTGAGTAAAACTGGCAAGGTACATCTGTGCCCCAGTAGACTTTCCTACTTTCTGAGTAATGTGGCCGTGAGCAGACTGTGCACCAGGAATGTCCCTGGCCCTTATTACCCCCTAAACTGTGCTTGAACCTTGTCTAGTACAAGCCAAAACCGCAGCTGGAGGTGAGCTAACAGTTAAACAGCGTAGGCAGTCATGGGCCAGGATTTGAGATGTGCCTTAACCCTGCTTAGGTTACTGGTATAGACAGAGAATTACTCAAGACCAAAAGGAGGATTTCTTCTGCAAAGCAAGATCACAAGGGGTTTCTAGCATCCTACTCTGTATTTTTAACCATAAAACCACCTTCAGTTCCTCACTCTGCTAGCATTAAAGGTTATAAATTGGGCACAGGTTACAATGACAGCCATTTCAATGTTTCTTATTTCCACAACAGAACCAAGAACCAAAATGCCTCTCTCTTTTTTTTTCTATTATTTTTACAAATTTCTGTATATTTGTGTACTTTGTTTACCTAATGGACAGAGAACAAGAAGGATCTACAATTGTAAAAGATTATTTCGGGTGTTTTACGGACTTTTAAAAAAGTTATTCTTATGCCTGCAAGGTACGAATTTTTCTTACTATTTAAATGAATAAGAGCCATAATTAGTTTCTTATATAAATAAAATCAAGCAAACTCATATGCTGGTTTTGATCAAGAGCTTTAAATCAACAATTTTAAGTACTTTATATTTTTCACATTTACTTTTCCAAGCTTTTATATTAAAATGTGGTACACCTGTTTATATTTGAACAGTATATAAATTCCTATCAATAAGTAGTCCAGGATGGCACCTGTAGTCACAAGAATCTAATAAAACTTGGCATGAGTACCAAACATTACTCCAACTTTTTATTTTCATCACTATTTGTGTGACTTTGGTCTATTTTCTTTCTCTGTAACTTGATTTCTACCTCTATAAGAGATGTGCGAAGTGGAAAAATGTTTAGTCCTTAATTTATTCTCTTCAGTCCTACAGTAGAAGATGATGCAAGATTGTTTCCCTGACATACTGAGCTGAATTAAAACAAAATAAACAAACAAACAAGTCAGAATTCTTATAATAAAACCCACTTTCCCTGCACAATTTTTATAAAATAAGGGAAAGGGATTTTTTGGTGGGCATCCATACTTTCTGAACACTCCTCAAATCTTTATTCCCATCTTGCTAAGGTTGGTCAATGTTGTAAACAAAAATGAAAACAAAACCAATAAATTGATTAAAAATACAAAAAAAGAGGCAGAAATATCATCTAACCAACAATAACTTCAATAACTTTGGATCTCAGAATGAAAACTGATCTATTTTATGCTGTTTTATTCAAGTAACAAAAAAAATTCAGGAAAGCTTTATTTTTAAGTTTGATTTTCATTTACGCTAAAGTACTTGAAGAATATTTAAGGAATGAAATAAGCCCTTAAAGAGGACAAAATTGCACTTACATCCACTTAAAAGTACCTTGATACTGTATAAAAGCCTAACTGTCTCATATTATAAATGAGAATCATTTCTATTGTCTCTTCTTCAGGCTTTTCCCTGTGTCACTAAAGGATTTTGCATTGACTTTCATGGTTGAGGATCAACCAGATTGTCTCCAAGAATTTCTAATGAATTTTTACAGTGGAAATTGCACTTTGAAGAGCTGAATGACAGTAGTTTGGTGTATTTTCTTCTATTTTATAAGCTGACTTCTTTACTTTTTTCATTATTATAGCTTTCCTTTCTCTTTGCTGTTTCTTTCTTGTCACTGCAATTTAATGGCATTTCTCCAGCTATAGTTAGGGACAATCTCATTTATTCAAATAGATATCCTTTGACTGAAAATATATTCCTCCTCCTTATATGGATTTAATCCTGCTTGCGTTCATTCGCAGCCGATAAGAGCAAGCAATATCAGGTGGTCAGTTCTAGTCCGTTATGGCTCTTAGACATCAGAAGCAAGATTCCATTGCTGTCTGGTAATTTGTCCTATCATTTATATTCACACAATTGTTCATATAGCATTTTAGTAAGTAAATAATAATATAAAGTAGAGGCCAAAAGACAAAAAAAGCCAAGCTGAAAAAAGAAAATAAATAATTAATGAAATGCATTTGATTATATGTAAATTATTTCTTATGTTGCCCAGAAGTAGTCTGGAATCGTTTTTGAACTTATCAGTGAGAACAAAGGAAATACAGAAGATAAGATCACAAGGTGTGGCTACATTCCTAGCTTACTTGTAAAAATCATTGTAAGAAGTATTGTGAAAAGTTTCACTTTGAATTTACAGGCCTCTGATGAAATACGAGTGTGTTTATCCAAACTCCAAAACAGAGTAGATAATATCTGCTCTTAACTTTGTACTGATCTCACATCAGTAAGAACCTGTTAGATTAGGGTCTTAAGGAAACTACTTAGATTGTGTCCTTGACATAAATCACACTAATATTCAGGAATCAACAAGTGAACTTTAAAAAAAAAATACATTTTCTTAAAGAATGGAAAACATCATAGTTTAAATGTGTACTTTCTAAAATGTTGTATATACTTCATATATTTATGAATATGTATGTAACTATCATCACTTTTGTAACTTTTAGCCTCCAGTGAAGTGTTAATTAGCAAAAAGCCATAATGGATTCAGATGGGATTGGATCTCTCTGCCCATCTGAACCCTGTGATCCAAAGGGACCCAACTCCCCATTTCTTCGTCAGGAAATGTTTATTTGCTCATCTTCCCTTCACATACATATGGCAGCGGAATGTGAGAAAATTAAGAATGTGTGTTATAAATTACAACAGAATTCAGAACTTTCTGAGGTTGTAGTTAAATTTATCTCTGGCAAAACACAAGGTGTCTGGCTTTCTATGCAAAAGTATAGAACACATCCCCCAGTAATTTTAGGAACAGAGAAAGAATTATTTCCACACAAAAATCTTTATTAGTGGCTTGGCTAAATCTTCTACTTAGTTAAAAAACAAAACAAAACAAAAAAATCCTCCAGAACAGATTTTAGTAATTACGTCTCACTTGAAAAACAATGCTTTAAATGACGGGAAATAATATTTTCCAAAAATAGAACAAGTTTTTCCTGACATCAAAAGCTTTGAAAATAAGTTCTAAAAGGTTCACAAAATGCTACTAACCTTCTCATCCATAACATCACTTACCACACATGTTAAGTGTTCCGTCACTCCCATCCTTTCCTGCCAGTGGATGTGAAACCAATATTTTGTATCCATCAGGTCTACATTTAGCTTTTGCTTTTTTACACGATGCTTGCATCCCTTTAATGAGAATATTACATTTATATTAATAATGATCATATTTAAGAAAAAAAAAAGGCTGACCTATAAAAGATTGAATAATTGTCACTTAATGGAAAGGAGGAAAGGAAGACTGTAGCCTAGCTCTTTTCCAATAAGACAAAAAAAAATGTTGAGCCTTAGCTAGAAAGCAAATTTCTGACTGAGAATTTATATGACAGAGTTTGATGGGGCTATTTGAAATTTTCTGAAGACATTTTTGGGCTTTTGGGGGAAATCTTAGAAATGACATTAAACAGAAGAGAGAAATAGTTGCACTTAAAATGACACTGATACATTTGATTCAATTCTGAAGAATAAAGTTAGGATTCCATATCCTTCTGTTACACAATAGGTTGTTTCATTTCACTGGACTACATTTCCTATGATAAATCCCTTTCACATCTCTGGGATGATATCTGTGGCTCGGGGATCAATGGTCAAAGTCTGGACAAAGAACTGAGCCTAGGGAATGGAACAAGACCTTCACTACAAGCTCTCTGAAGCTCTGTGATACTACTTTGAATCACAGTAGAACTGTTTTCAAATTAAAAAAATACGTGCTAATTGCCTGGAAACTGAAGATTTTGTTTTTCGGTTCTTTACAGAGAAATTTGTTTTTCTCTAGAAAAAGCAGAATTTAAAAATAAAATTCTATTCTGTCAAAAATAAACAAATAAGCAGCTTCCTAATGAGCTAGCCAGATTTTCAGACATTTCAACTTTCCCCTATGAAAAGAATGAAACCATCAAGTTGAGGTATAAGAGAAATACACGATCATTTCTCGCTGAACATAATATACTGAAAAAAAGTGAATTCTTTTTTGTTTTGAGGATCGCCAATTTCTCATTTCAATATGAATGAGCAGTAGCTAGAGGCTGACAGTGTGTTAGATCCCAGTGAGAATTTACTACTACAGTACTACAGTCAAAGCTGACTCTTAATTGAGAAAAAAAAAATCTTTTCTTTAGAAAATAATGGAAGAATCCTATTGTATTCAAAATACCATAGCCACCAGAAAAATGCTAAGAGAAGCAGGAAAAGCAGCATACAGAGACCAGTACTGCAAAAGACCTTATCAGATTTTACATACGTCATCCAAAGTAGGTGTAACAGTAGCTTGAAATAGCATTTACAGGTGTTTTCTTGAGGGAAAAGGTTATCTGTGAAGGCCATGGGAAATATCAGCTGCATAAAGCCTCAGCTGATTGAACATTCATTGCAGCTGAAGGAAGGTTGTTTGGAAAACAGTGATCTATGTTTTAGGTCATAGAGTTGCTAACACTCCAACAAATCTCAGAGAAACAGGATTGTAGTAAAAACCCTCTGAGAGGTAAAGTATAGCTCTACAAGCTAAACTTTTAATATGTAGTGCTCTCACAGGGGTACCCAAAATTAGAGACCATTAGGAGAAAAAAAAAAAAGTAGATGCATATTTGAAAGTTTGTTTTTAGGTGGGGGGTTGATTGTTTTTGCTTCTTTTTATGCCACAGATGCAAGTTTCTCTTTCATTCTTTGTTTTCTCGCTATTAAGACATATAATCCAGAAATTTTCTTCTGGCTATTGATAGTAATTTAATAATAATATTTTGCACTTGCACTGTGCTTTTCACACACAGATCTCAAGTGCTTCACAAAGACAGATAATCCCGAGCGGCCCCACTCCACAAGAAGTGCACTGAGGTTAGCTGTCCTGCATTTCAGTCTTCTTGTGGAAGGAGCTGAAAATCTGCGCTTGTTTCCCACGTGTTATTTGTGTTTCCAATCTGTTGTATGATTGTTTGTAGGAAAGATTGCCTAGTGCTGTTCCGTTCCATGTCCCCAGGCCCCCTTGGAAATGGAAAGGACATTTCTCAATGGAGTTCTGGGGTAAACTGTTTTAATGCAACAGAAATAAAATAAAATAAAATGAAAATAGCAAGCCACGGGGAAGAAAGATGGTATTTGAGAAAAAAAAAAAAAACTCTGAAAGTTAACATTTTGCTGATCTCTTTATTTTCTTCTTTACGGCCGTCCTCATTTTCCAAATAAGTGCATTGTTTATGTCTCAAAGGGGACCTTATACATAGCCTAGAAGTGGAAATATGTTGTATGCTTTTATTTATTAGCACATTTTGTTGACTTCTTTTTTTGAATATTACTAATGTTAACAGTCAGTAGTAGTATAGATGTCCAAAAATGTTACAGTGCAACTTGGGATACGTACAGTTGTTTCACAAAACATAGAGCATTCAAATTTTCATATGTCAAATTTCCAAATGACAGAGAAACTTTAAAAGAAAACCTCAAGTAATTTATATTTTTTATGGTGATTGATCTCCAAGGCTGAAAATGCTAATTTTTCTTAGAGTCGTTTGAAGTGAAAATCAGATTTTACTCTCAGCATCACTTGGTAAATATTATCTCTTTTACTTAACTGCCATTCAGTTTTGATGCCTATAATTATTTTTTTATAATGTGATGAAATAAAATCATTAACACTTTCAGAAGAACTCTAAATTTTAGAATCCAAAATAGGTATGAATTAATCAGTAAAGCCGTTTTTTATTTTGTTCACTAACTTGCTATTTTTCCTTCATCAGGATGGAATTAATTTAATTTGGAATGATTTGGTGCATTTTATTTGCTGAAGTAGAGGAATTATTAATGAAACCCAGTTGTCTGAAGGGACTTATTCTAAGATAAGAAGTGTTATTCAGTTATAGCAAAAATATTTTGACCTTGTGCTTTGATATCTTTGTAATTCCATTTTGGCCTACAATGAAAACCAAAAGTAGCTTTTTCAATTATTCTATGAAAATATATTTTTCCTCTCACAATTCCAAAGAAAAATAATGTCAACACTGGGTTTTTTTGAACATTATTTCTGTTTCATAATAGTTTGTCTCACAGCTCAAATTCTACATTGCTCCATTGGGTAAGTGCATATTTTTCTGAGATGGAGATAATTGCATTGTCTATATACTGCTATGTTTGATGGTATTTATTTCAGGAGTAATTTTGTCAGAGGTAATTGGACATTTTACTTCTGGGGGCTCTCATTCCATGCATACATACCTTTCTTTGCCTTGCAAGACTTTCTGTGTTACTCAGATATTAGAGTGAAAAGAATAGTGGCAACATATTGTAATTGTATAACTAACCAACAATGAGTAATTCAATTAGAATTCATTATCATCACAGTAATCACGATAAGATAATATGGCATTAAACTGGATATAATTATGTCATTTAAATACTGAACTGTGGCCAAATGCAGCCATTTTTTTAGATAAATCTAAATCCAAAGATTTTTTTTTTATTTAAAAGTTCTCACTAGCTTAGAAAAAAACATTTTCTCATGTTCAAATCACAGCATGGCTAATCTTTCATGTTTTTTCTGCAAGAACCTTCTTGTAATCCCTCTTGCCCTTAGATATATTGTGTACCTTCTGAACATACAGTTATCATTTGGTTTCTGTGTAAAGCCTCAAATATGGCCAGTCTGTCTTTTATATATATTTATTTACAAATAAATATAAAAAGCATACAAAGGATATTTATATATAAATAAATACCTTTTATTAAATAAAAGGTATTGTCTCTAAGTACCTTATCATGTTATATGATACAGAATACATAATGCATACAAGCTATGTCTAGTTTAGATGCAGACACTTGCATCGTAGTTGTCTATACATCGCTAAATGAATCCTACGTAATATGCCTAGAAGGGAATTTACCAGCTTTTCAAACTCTTTTTCTCTAATATGAATTTCATTCCAAATGTTATACCCTTGGGCCTTACAACTTTGCCATTTGGGATGTGTTGGGATTAAAAGGCAAGATTCTGGAGCTCCATTTCACCAAATTTCCTCTGTTACAGGACTCTATATGAGCTATGCAATCTACAGCCACTTGGTAACAGCCTTGCACACCTCCAGGACACGGGAATCTCATATAGAGAGAGGAGCAGGTTAAACAATTTGTTCAAAGCAGAACAGCAACCCCCTGACAGATTTAACAAACAGAACTGTTGGTCCTCATTTCTGCACTCAAACCAAGATGTTATAGGTTGAAAGCTGAAGACACATAGGAAAAATAGTAATCTGACGAACCTCTCTAAAAGATGGGTTCATATTTGGTGATTATTTGTAGATTGCTCCACATTTTACCCAAATCATTACTCATCCCTAATTTCAGCTTTCAGTCAGGGAACTAGTGCTTGCCTCCCTCCTTCCAGATGCGCTATTGAACATGTAAAATTAAAGTCTTTGGAACAATATTTCTTCCTGCCCCAATTCACTTACCAAATACTGAACAAAAAAAGCCGTTTTGTCTAACTTTTGCATGTTTGAAACAATATCCTTTCTTCCTTGACCCTCCCCCACCCATTTGATGGTTCTCTCAAAAACTGGAGCCAAAAAAAGATACTAATTTGCTCAGACACAACCATTATGAGCTTCAAACATAGTTTATAAATTGCATATAATTTGAAAGCTTTACTGGGATGATATGCACCTGCAAATTGTTAGCTAACACCCACAGACACATTTTATGGCTCATGCTCTGGTCTTTTAACAGCTTGCAGTGCGGGCAGCTGGAAGAGTCTAAGAATGGTGAATGTCTGAAATTTGTCCTAAGTGGTGTTGATATTACAGTGACTGAAGGATGCAACAACTCCCCTTCCCCCAAAAAAGCTTTTTTTTCTTTCTTTTTTTTTTTTTGAGAAAAGTTCCTCCTACCCCATCCAACATAAAAACAAAAACAGGCAAAGCAATATCTCTGGGACTCCAAATCATAGCCAACAATACAGCTGCAGAGTCATAAAACAGCCCCAGAAGGACTGATGATTATCAGCACCTGGCATCCTTCCAGGCTTAATGGCCTCTTCCTCATTGGAAAAAATGCTAAAATGTATTGCACAAGTCATTCTTTTTGTATATCTCCAGTGCATTTGTATGAATGGCAATACTGAAGCAGTGGAGTTGTTGGGTAGAAAACCACAGTGTTTTGCTCTAATATGAAAATGATAGAGCAATATACAAATTCTTCATTTTTTATATGAGAAGGTTAAAAAATAATTCTAGAGTCAGTTGGCAAAAACCAAAACAAAACAAAACAAATGAACAATCACCTATTGGTGATCATCTATTGGACAGCCCAGTCCAAAAGGTGTGTAATACAACGTAAGATCCGAGTGCTTTTAAATGATGACATTCTTTTATTTTACTCTCTCAGTAGCATGAATTCCCTGAATTCTTTCAGCTTGTGTCTAAAATGTAGTAAATAAATGCATACATACATACATGGTAAATGCTCTGTTTTGTATTAAGCTATATAAAATCAGTAGCTGAGCTGACTGCAAAACTCCCACAGATTAGAATTTTCAAATCTATTAAACATACATTTTAAGTTAATTTGGAGTTAGTCATTCCATATGTGCATGATTTGAAAATAACAAATATCATCATGGAAAAATCTTATTGAACATAATTGGATAAAATCAACCTATTCTCATGAAATTAAATAGGAGTCCTTTTTTTTTCCCCCCAGAAATTTAGAACTTAGCCTTTCCATAAAACTGTTAAACCAACATCTAGATTTTAAAAGAGAAAGATATCACTTTTGTCACAAGCCATAGCAATAAAAGTGCTACAAAATGTTGCAATTTTTTATAGAAAATTTTTTTTTGATATGGGCTATTTCTTTTTTTTTCTGAAAAGAAGATGATACAGGAAAAAGGGATGTTGAATAGACTACAACCATTTGAAAAGCCTGGAACAGAAGTTCTACTTGAATTTTACCAATTTGGCTGAGACAGAGTAGAGAGAGAAACTAGAGCAGATAACAGCTCATCTGACCTGAATAAAACCTGCATTGTTTCTGCATTTTAAGGTGTACTTTGCGATCCAGGTCCAAGCGTGTCAAACTCATTGGAGACTTTGCCCTCTTCCCCTCATTACACTCACACCACTGAGAACCTGTTGTACCACTAGTACTTCCAGATGAGAATAAACTGGAAACCTTTTTTCTTTTTTCTTTTTTTAATAATAACTGCAGAATTGGCAGTAGCATAGGGTTTATTTTAGTTCCAATTTGCTTTAAATGCTCTCACAGTTTGTTATGTGGTATGGCATAGTTTTGTAGCTTAAACATACTTGGCAAATCCTCTTGTATTTGTTCGAATTGCCCCCCACCCACTACATGCATAGCTAACCAACACTGAGCAAATACTTCCAACTGTCTTCATACTGGGGCAGAGGTCATCCCAATCGGAAAACAGGGGCTTCAGATGGTATTTCCTTTACATCAGCTAATTGCAACCAAATGTTTGCTTTGACAGAAAGGGAGGTATGTAAGTATCAGATCCACTGGCCAGGTTAATTCTCCCTTCTCCAGCTGATACTCTCTGTACAGCTTTTGTCCTGAAGTTTAGTGTAGTCACTGCTGCCTGGTTTTAATTATTTTGCTGTTGCTTCTGCCCCATTATTTTGTATGTTGCCAGCAGTGATTGGTAACCAATGGTATGGGGATTCAGCTACTTAGGCCTGGCAGCTCAGGTAGTTTTCTCTCTGCTGAATCTTTCAGACCGTTTCTTGGCTTTCTCCTGCTGTTGCCTTTGTCAGGATGGACAATTAGAACAGACAGAGGAGAAACTAGGATAGTGATAACTGAGACATGACATATATGCCTCCAGTTTGAGTGGTGGGGGAAAAATTTCACAATTTATAATCAGAATTCCCCTCATCCCACTAGAGGAACGAAATCCAGGTGATCCACGTGATCACTTTGGTATATTTTACACATTCTTCAAGGAAATCTCCTAGCATCCAAGGAAACAAAAGTGATCTCAATGAGAAGCACACTGAGCTTCAAGGTGCTCTGGATTTGCCAGTTCTGCTTTTGTCTTTTCTGAAGACACTTGAAACTCCTGGAGTTTGGGTTCCCCAGTTTCCGAATCATGGACCCCAGTGAGAACTCTCAGGAATAAGGCAAGCAGAATTTGCTCTGCACCAGTGGCCTCCTGCACTTGCCCTAAAACTGCGTTCGTAACATTGCCTTTTGCCACCTGTACTCAGCATGTTGTCACACACAGTCGTTAACTTAGAAAACGAATACAAGGCAAACAAAAACCTTAGAATAAATGAGTTGCTGTAAGAAAACAATTAAAAAGTCACCTGTTGTGAAAAAGCATATTTAAATACATGGGTAAAGAGACCACCCACGATTAGCCAGAAATTGCAGGGGTTTCCCCCGCTCCCCACCCAGCTTTTTATTTACAATACAGGTGCATTCATGTGACTGACTAATTGTGGAGGACTATGATGATGATCTTATCTTAACAGCTTTCACTTTCTGGATATTAAACAAGATAAACAGTGAATAGTAAATAAAAATATTCCTTTTCTAATAAACAGAAGGGCAGGAGCTGATGGTACTATATCTTTGTGTTTTAAAGTATTTCCTTAGCTTTAATCTAACCTATAGATGTGACAATATAGAATGTGGTTGCTCAAATCCATGCACAAAAAAATTATCCTTACCCAGGCAGATAATCGCACTACAGTCTTGTGATAAAGAAATTTCAAGATTAAACTCCTGAAAACTCAAGCAGATTACAAAGTTAATCTATACCACATTTCATGTTTAGGATTGTGTTACAAAAACTTTAGTAGTAATATTTGAGCCTTTGGGGGAGCTAAAATGGTAATAATAATGACAAATGAAATGAGTCCTGCTGAACTTTAACCCTTACTTAGATAACTCCCTCTTCTATATTAAAACTCTTTAAGGGTACCTGAGCATAAGAAGTTATTTTCTTCAAAATGTATACCCTTTGTGTGTTTTCACATGTGTATTGTCTTCCAGATGGAAATAATGATTTGCTCCAGTGCTGTAGTAGACACTTTCTGAGTGTAAGGAGTTACCCAAATTTAATTTCCTGCCCAATATGTTTGTTGACAGGTGATCACAAAGACTATTCTGTTGCCAGTGAATGTTAGTAATCTGATTTTTTTTTCTTTTTATTTTGATCAGTTGCAAGTAGCTACTAAGATCATATGTTGACCTCCCCACCTATCCAACTGTAATTCACTGAACTACAGCTTCATTTTTACAATTTGTTAAAATAGAGGAAAATATATTCTTGACTGATCTGCTAGCACTGCTTTTTACTGAGTTTGTTTGTGACTTTCCATCAGTAGGCCCTGCTTTTAGTTGTCTGTTACTTTGCCACAGTTTCAGAACTTGAACTACAATTTCTGCATTTCTTGTCTAAGGTGATTTTTTTGGAAAGAAATAATTTATTTCAGTCCAAACACTCTTCAAAATAGCACTGGAGTAAATTACTTGTTCTTACACATATGATCATCCTCCCCCATCCCATACTTTTTTTAAACAAGCCCATATAAATATATTTTTAATATGATATTTCTTTGCAATATTCCTGTATCCTTGTGATTTGGAACAGGGATATACCATTTGGCAAAGTAGTCACCTGTTTTAGACTAAGATGGGAGTTTATGGTGACTATTGTCAGAGAACTCACTTTTAGATGCCTAAATTACAGCCAAGTTAAATTTCACACTGTGATTTTAATGCTTTCCAATATGACTAATATCATACATCCTGGGGATGAGCAACAGTTCCCTGAATTTTAATATTCAGAGTGCGGTGGTATATACAGAATCACAGAATCACAGAATGGTTGAGGTTGGAAGTGACCTCTGGAGATTATCTAGTCCCAACCCCCTGCTCAAGTAGAGTCAGCTAGAGCACGTTGCACAGGATCGTGTCCAGGCGGGTTTTGAATATCTTCAGAGCAGGAGACTCCACAGCCTCTCTGGGTAACCTGTTCCAGTGCTCTGTCACCCTCACAGTAAAGAAGTTTTTCCTCATGTTCAGACGGAACTTCCTATGCTTCACTTTGTGCCTGTTGCCTCTTGTTCTGTCGCTGGACACCACTGGAAATAGTCTGGCTCCATCCTCTTGACACCTTACCTTCAGATATTTGTATACATTGATAAGATCCCCCCCCCCCCCCCCCCCCCCGCTAAGTCTTCTCTTCTGGGCTAAAGAGGCCCAGCTTTCACAGCCTTTCCTCACAGGGCAGATGCTCCAGTCCCCTCATCATCTTCGTAGCCCTACACTGGACTCTCTCCAGCAGTGCGACATCTCTCTTGTACTGGGGAGCCCAGAACTGGACCTAGCTCTCCAGATGTGGCCTCACCAGGTCTAAGTAGAGGGGGAGGATCACCTCCCTCAATCAGCTGGCAACACTTCCTAATGCAACCCAGGATACCATTGGCCTTCTTGGCCACCAGAACACATTGATGGCTCGTGGTTAACTTTGTGTCCACCAGGACTCCCAGGTCCTTCTCCACAGAGCTGCTTTCCAGCAGGTCAACCCCCAACCTGTTCTGGTGCATGGGGTTATTCCTCCCTAGAGGCATGACTCTGCACTTCCCTTTGTTGATCTTCATGAGGTTCCCCTCCACCCAGCTCTCCAGCCTGTCCAGATTTCTCTGAATGGCAGCAAAGCCCCTTGGGGTAGTAGACACTGCTCCCAGTTTTGTATCATCAGCAAACTTGCTGAGGGTGCACTCTATCCCTTCATCCAGGTTGTTGATGAGTAAGTTGCGTAAGACTGGACCCAGTACTGACCCCTGGGGGACACCACTAGCTACAGGCTTCCAACTGGACTCTATCACTGAGTGCAACCATCTGAGCTCTGCCACTCAGCCATTTCTCAAACCACCTCACTGTCCTCTCATCTAGCCCGCGCTTCCTGAGCTTACTTATGAGGATGTCATGCGAGACAGTGTTGAAAGCCTTCCTTAAATCAAGGTAGACACCATCCACTGCTCTCCCCTCCTTTACCCAGGCAGTCATTCCATGACAGAAGGCTATCAGATTGGTTAAGCATGATTTGCCCTTGGTGAATCCATGCTGACTACTCCTGGTCACCTTCTTTTCCTCTACGTGCTTAGAGATGACATCCAGGATGAGCCGCTCCATCACCTTTCCAGGGATGGAGGTGAGGCTGACCAGTCTGTAGTTTCCTGGGTCCTTCTTCTTGTCCTTTTTGAAGATTGGAGTGATACTGGCTTTCTTCCAGTCCTCAAGCACCTCTCCTGTTCTCCATGACCTTTCAGAGGTGATGGGAGAGTGGCTAGCAATAACATCCGCTGGCTCCCTCAGCACTTGTGGGTGCATCCCATTGGGGCCCATGGATTTGTGGCTATCAGGTTTGCCTAAATGATCTCTTACCCAATCCTCCTCGACCAAGGGAAAGTCTTCCTTTCTCCAGACTTTCCCTCTTGTCTCCAGGGTCTGGGATTCCCGAGGGCTGGCCTTAGCAGTAAACTCTGCCTTCTCTGCATCCTTCGTCACCAGGTCAACCACCCCATTCAGCAGTGGGCCCACATTCTCCCTAGTCTTCCTTTTGCTACTGATGTATACCTGAAATAGTAGGAAAAAAACTTGCTCTCCTGCTTCCTCAATGACTTTGTCTCACATGCCAGTGTGATGTGGAGGAAATATCTGTTTTATCCATATGCAGCTGGGACAAGAGTCACTCAAGTACTCTAATGAGAGCCTGAGGCTAGTACAAGACAGAGGGAACCTGAGGTGAAGGACTGAATCGGGGAACAGGGAAAAGATCAGATTGTCTTTTCAAGAAGACCTGCAAATGGGGCCCGGGGTAAAAAATGGCAGAACTGTGAGCTACAAATTCAAATGAGATGATGACTTTGAAGGGAGACTGGACGTGTTAAAGCATTTTAGTCTAAGAACCAGCCAGGCCAAGAAGAGTTAGATGATGGCAGTGGGAAGGTAGTTTTGGTGACGAATCTGAATTTGGAAGACATAAAAAGATAGTGGGAACTGGATAGGAAGTTCCTGCACATGGTGCTTAAAAGAGATGATGGGGACTGGCTGCAGGGAGTTTGGCAATGATGAACAGAGATCAGTGTGGGGAAGGCCAAGCCAGTGTTAGTGAGCAACCCCCCACGCAGAAGGGGAAATGCAGTGGAAATCAATTAACTCTGTAAAAGTCTGTGGAGGAGCCTCAGTATCCTGTTGAATACAACATTTCCTTAGTATCCTGTAGATAAAGTTTGAAACCTCTTCATGTGTAGAAACCTGAACCATACTCCAAGTATCACTCAAAGAAAATGCTTGAACCACAGCCAACTACTGACTTTAAGAAGAAATTCCACTCCAGACTATAACCGTCTTGGTGAAGTGTGCATTGAAAACATTTGCATATCCTAGAAAACATGTATCATTGCATAGAATTATGAGAGGTAAAAAAGTAAAGAGGAATGAAATACAAACTTTCAGGTACAGAGAAACTCAGTACTTTGTTGTAGATCACAAGATAAATCTCTGGCAGAATCAAAAACTGGACTTAGTACTTCGGCCATAGGAGAGTCTTCTGCACCAATGGTTTCCCTTAGTAGATCATTACAAAATGTAAGGCCCTGAATTGCTTAAAACAAGTATCAGGACTTACGATAGCTATAGCTGGGGAACTATTTATTTTCTTTTTAGTTAGAATGAACTTTATATTGGTGAGAAGTTTAGAAAGCATGAAAGAAAACCCCTTCACTAAAGAATTTAAAGATAGAAGGTTGTATTTGTACCCATTCAAAGGTTTGTGTTTGTATCCATCTAAGACAATATGTATATAAACATGTATTTGTATCCTTGGGCACCTCATTTTTGAGAAGTCCATCTCAGTCAGAGGCTGCAGTATCTAATAGTCTTTAAAATTTGAGAACTTGATTCGATTAAAGTTTTACCATAGACTCAGATGGTGGTAGAATTGGTGTGATTTTCTGTAAATGTTGATGCAGATGACAATTGATCCTTTGTGCCAGCTGAAGATCTGGCATAAGAAGTTTTTATGTCTATTATTTCTCTACTTAAAAATCTTTCCTGTTGCTTAGTGGTTTTAATTCCTGGATACGTTTGGTTTAAACTGAAGTGGGCTGAGGAGAGACTTGCCTTGCCACTGTCAAGGTTCACTACCCTTCCTGGATACAGATGGGCCAAACCCAGAATCTTATATCCAAATCTTTCAAATATCAAGAAGAAGGGATCAGATGTGAACACTCAGTTCTAAACCCACCACTGTGGCTTTGATCCCAGGTCAAATCCAAAATTAGAAGGGGCCTATTTCATAGTTCCAGTTTGAATGTGGCCAAACTCTGTTTTCATCAGATTGTGCTCCAAGGAGGAAGAAATTGTATGCAATTTTGCCACTGTTATGTATGAAGCCAGGTCTGGAACCTAACCTTAATTTTGCCTCTAAGCCAAACTCTAAACTATAGCCCAAATTAATACAGGTTTTAGTCTGATTTCTTTATTCTACCTGAATCTGTGGTTCATAAAAATGTATTCTTGAATAATAATTTATTTTTGTTTTTGGAATGCACCATATTTTATCTAATTCTAAATACTTTCAAAAAACCTGCGTATCTTGCAATGCTGTATACAGTGCCTACATGTTAAAGATCACGCTCATCCATCTGTAAGGTACTCAATTTGAATAGTGATTATATGAGTAAAAATAAGTAAGTAAGTAAGTAAATAAATAAATAAATCTGAAAGCAGGCAAACATTTAATTTTTTCCCCATTTTGTCGGGATAGCTCCAGAAACCAGAAGCAAATGAGGGAGAAGCAGCAACAGAGACCACCAGCAAACAGCAGGTGTGTTGTGAAACAGCAGGACAAAACCACTCACAAGAAGAGAAAGGAAATCTCCTCCTCCCCACTAAAAGTTTGTGGAAACATGTAAGCAAACACAACCAGTAAACACTTCCAGCAAAGGAAAGGTTCAGTCCAAAACCAGTGAATAACTAAGGAGAAGGTTAAGAAGAATCTAACTTTGTGACAAAAATGACTATTAATTTATCTCTTCTAGAAAAAAAAGGGAGAGGAGTTAGGAGGAAAAAAAGAAAAAGAAAAAGAAAAAGAAAAAGAATGTCTTTCAATTACTCTGAAATACGGAATGGAAAACATATTCCCCTGATAATGTTATTTTCTATGGAGATTATTTTCCATAACTCAAAAGGAAACTGTGCTAGTCAGGCTTTCTTTTCTGCATAGTGATAGAATAAAAATAATAATGACAATGTAATCTAATAAGAGACATTTACTCAATAATGCCTTATTACCTGAAGAAATATAAATCACCTCAACACAGAGTTGTTTAAGAATCATATGTGGGCAACTTATACATAAGCAGTGTTAAAAGGTGAAAGTTGGGAATAACTACAGGGAAGTCAGAATGCTGTTTTTCTCTTTTCTCATTTTTAAGTGCATACAGTTAAGCTGACAGATAAGAGAAACATAAGTAACAATACGTATTTTGCAACTACAGAACTAACATTCTGCCCTCACATTCACATATGTTTCTGATAAACAGCAAAGGAAGCATCATAAAGTTTAGAAAAGTTTGCATAATTAGTGTGAATGTTGTGCAAAATGTCAGTATGGTGGAGGGTTTTGCAGCATTTTCTGATAGACTGATACTGCTTATTCATCCTTCTAAGGGCTGTAGTTTTCCTTTTAGCTGTACCCCACAAAAAATGAGCATACTGACCAAAAATGGATTTATTGTCAAGCTTTCTCTGGGGGAAAAAAAAAAAGTTTGAAAGGTGTTAAACTATCTCATGGTTGCTTTTGGTTACAAAATCGTTATTGGATGGGATTTTGTTATTGGATGGGATTTTGGGGAGCAGGGCAGAGTGTAAGTTCTATCTCATTATTACGATACTCAGGGCTACTCTCCTTTCTTTGCCTTGTTGAATTCAGAAACATTTGCTTTTTGGGGGAGTTTTTACCACAGCACCTGTCACTCACTCTATGCCTCCTTTTGAATTTTGCTTTGGGACTCGACACACTTCTTTCGATTCTTAGTAAGGATGCCTTTCATGACCAGTGTGTTCTCTGAAAAGCAAATGTATGCTTCTGCTCAGTCATATGCATAGCACCTTAGGTTGTTTGCGATACAGACCAATCTCTTATCATTTCTCTGAGCACCATGTTTTTCTGCCTGACACTCTTTCCACAGTCAGCTAAGGGATCAGTCTGTTGTTGCTGAGCCATACGGGTGCATCTGCACTGCTAAGTAATAATGGAGAGGGTCAGTTCAAATACTAGATCCTGTTATTTGATTGTTAGCTTATATTTGAGGTCTGTTCTGGGCCACTTGAGCAACTCTGGATGGATCTAACAGTACAGCAATGTATGTAATGAGCCAGCACCTTACCAAGCCATTGGCCTAGTGTGTGCCCCCTTCTTCTAAGCTGGGTGTCCCACACCTCTCCCATAGTAGCAAGGGACTGATTAGCCAGCTCAGCAGGAGTTGCTGCTTATGAATAAGCTTCTAGGTACCTCAAGACCCTCCTCTCCTACTCTGTGCATACTTCTTTTTTCTTCTGCATGTCTTTTTTATCATCAGGGAAGTAATTAGAGCAATAATACATAGAAAATGAGTGAGAGAAGATTACAAAGGATTCTTTCTCCCTGCCATTTTCCTTTATTCTTTTCATCTAATTCCTGTTATCCTCCAGGCATTTCTGAATTGTTTAGAGGTGTAATTAATGATGAAAATCCTTCCAGTTGTTACATGCATGTGGTCATGAATACACACTTCAGCATTCTTCAAAGGAAGACCTCTGATGTAAATATGTATACACACACAGGAGGAAATTCAACCATCTTTTCTACTATGCTCAGTAACAACATACTTTTTTACCCTTCTAATTTTTAACAGCAATTCCAAAGCATGTAACAGAACCCCACATACAACAGCCTTAAGATCGTGACACAAAATAGCTGGATAAAGTGGCAATCAGAAGAGGAAATGAGTTTTTTCCAAGCAGGAGAAATGTTACAACCCATTTTAGCTCAAGGGCAGATTGCTCACCCACACTGTTCCTTCAGGACAGTTTTGAGTTTTGGTTTCCTAAAAGGGGGTTTCCATATGGAAATTCAGAGAAGAGCAAATAAAAACTATCTAAGTTCATAGCAAGAAGTTTATGAAATTACATGGTATGAATGAAGAAAAAATATATACTGTTTCAATTGGGGGTCAGATATGTCAAGTCTTGCATTTCTCAGATTAAAAAGACAAATTGGGTGTAGTATATTCTGCATGTGTGGCTACAGATATTACTAGAACAAAATTATCTGCTACAACATTATCTTCACTTTAAGATCACAAATAATTGTTTTGATCAAAGGTTGGTATTAAATATGTGTGTATTTGTTCATAAAAGAATACAGTGTCAGCTGATATTATTCTGTGTTTTTTCATGTGTTTCTTTAATATGCACAATAAATGTCTATGCAATCTTAAAATACTTCCCCAGATAACTTGATATCAAAACTACTTCTCATCTCCTCATCCATTAAAATGAAGCAGTAGGACCAGCCAAGAGAGCTTGACAAGTGTTTAGCTGTGGGGAATCCTGATTTCCTGGGATGTGTCCACTGCAAGAAATGTCTTAAGTTATTTTTCAGGCTATAGGATCAACAACAGCCTGTTGGCTTGGCAGGGGGCTGGCTCTGGAGTGGCAAGGATGAGCCTTAGGGGTCCACCATGGCTTTAAGAGCCACGTGACCCACTGCATGGGGCAGTCACCACCATCAATTGACCTAGAGACCCTGACATCTGTAGGCTTGGTAGCCTGTCACAATAAGCTTTATGAAGCAGATTTATGCTTAAATAGTGTGCTTGTGAGTGTTTTAGGTTTCTACTTCAGTAATTGGCAGGATTCATTTCTTCTATCTCATTAAAAAACAAAAACAGCTGAAACAAACCAACCAAACTACTTTACCAAGCACTTGCTAGTAAACATGCCAAATATAATATCTGAAGATACAGGGACTTATTAACAAGGGTTTCAGTATTAACATCTGCAAAGTGCTGCTACTGCACCCACTACCAGGACCAGCTGTTAGATTGCCACATCTGGAACAATAATTATTTCAGAGCACACTACGTGCAGAGGAGTATACATTTCCCGTTCATCTTAGGAGGCAATAGCTAAATCCATCAAGATTGTTCCCATATTCAGATGGGCATACAAGGGTTTTTCCTCATTTAGGTGTTAATTGAATGTTTATGTGTGTGAGTATGTGTGTGGGGGCACACACATGTAATGCAACTTCTTACAGGGTGTGTTTTTGCTACTCATAGCACTGAGACCTGTGATTTTGGAAAACATATGATTGATTTCTTCTTCGCTAATGCACTAGGAATTAATTGTCTCAAAATGCCAGATGTACAGCATGATGCTTAGTTTAGTGAAATTATACATATAGAATGGGAAAGAAAACTAGCCCCCAAAAGGGTACATTTTAAACTAAATTAAGCCATCAGCTACCTGCAGCCATGTAATAGTCTCCAGGGAAATTCCCGCGATGTGGTTCGTATTGCTTAATTATTAATTGTTGTTTAAACGGCGTTTATGGCTTTGTTTTGATTAAGTATTTGCTTCCTATGAAGGTTTCAAATAGAAATGACTGGATCAATAACTGGTATAAACAGCTAGCTTTTCATTTTATGTAGAAGACTTTCTCTGGACAGCATAGCCCAGAGAAACAGTGAAGGCAGTTGACAGTTGTACTTGGAAGTCAAAGCAAAGATACTTTGAGGAGGGGATGGAAAATTCCTCTGCTTATTTGAAATTGCATCAACAGGACATAGGAACTGTTCAGTTCAGAGAAAAAGAACAGAATAGGAAAGGATGCTCTGAACAGGACTTTTGACTAGGATGAACTTGAAGAAAATCAGCTGAAGATATTTTGTAGAACCATGAAATTTGCTCTGAGAAAATAAGAGAAGGGCTGTATTTACCACAGTAGGTAAGGGAAGATACAAACTTATTTTGATCTCTATGAAGCAGTTTGGACTTTTTTTTTTTATGGTGAAATTAAGCAAAGTGAGGAGAAAATGGGAAACGCAGCAAGATCACTGAGAAGGAAACTGAGGCACAGAAGAGAATAGATAACCTAGAGAATATGCTATAGACATGAGTAAAACTGCTCTGAATAATAATAACTTAATAATGTCTAGTACCTCTGCACTAATGAAGTTAGTTCTTTTTTAAATGACTCCCATTGATTATAATATAGGCTCCATACCTCAAGCACTGTAATACAGAAATTTAATCTTAGGAATTTAACACTATCTGTTACTGAAAACTTCTGTAAAATATTGGAAGTGGACAGGTTGTGCAGTTACTTCTGTTATGGGATCAGAACTGATTAGCTGTGAAATGAAAAACCTACATTAATTAACAATTTTATTTATCTCCAAATAGTGCATGCTGGAAGTGAGTGAATCTGTTTATCGCTGTTAGTACTGTGAAATTCTGGGTGGTGCCTCTGAGTGGCTGAAAATGGACATCTCTGAAGCCTTAGATGGCCATCAGTGTAACCTCTTCTTTTTTATCTTATCTTTCTAACTGCCATCTGGATGAAATGACAGTTATAACTTTTTATATAAATGTTTACTATTGTTAGTCACTGTTGTTTGGCCAAGACACATCACTTTCTCTTAAGATTTATATGGTGTCACTGTTGGCAGTGCCTAAACTCCAAGCATTACTAAGAAGCAGAAAATCTTTGTGTGGGTTTGTACATTTCTTTTCATTCTTTATTCTGGTCATGAATGAAGCTCAGTTTTGAATATCCATAATTTTCTACAAACCTCACTGAAAAATAGCATTTCAAAAGAATTTGTTCTGGTGCAGAATCATAGCAGATTTCTGTTTGGCTTCAAGGAAGCTTGCGCAGCACTATATTCTGACATAGAACTGAAGTTTCAAGAGTTTTAAATCTGATTCTGCACTATGTCCATTTCTATTTTAGAAACGACAGAAACTCTTTCAGGAGCCTGTCCCCTTCTCTTTCCCTCCACCCCACAGAGGTGGGAAATCTGCATGCACCAGTGATGCAAGGGTTCCTCCTATGGAATATCCTGTAGGAGCACAATCCACAAAATTGTCTATGGTAGTTGAAAAGTGGCAATGCATTCTTTTCCCTCCATCACATTCACCTAAACAACAAGTTTAACAAAAATGTCTGCTTCTATGGATTGAAATGATGCAAAGATGAGTTTAGAAACAACTGGACTGATTAAAATAAGTTCCAGAAACTAATCTCTGAATCTCTTACCTGGCAGAAAAAATAGAAAGCATGTTCTCTTACCAATTTCAGAAAAAGCTAACAGTTAAACTGCAATTTGCTCCTTGACAAATAGAATTATGTGAATACTAAATGAGTACTAAGTGCTTTTAAAAGTCCCATATTAACCATTTGTGGTGATGTCCATTCAGATTGCTCAGCAGTTGCTGGCTGAACACTGAACACCTCAGGATCAGCTCCTTTATCTTCACATGAGGTGGCTAAATCCAAAACTGTGACTGGAGAGTTTTTTTCATAATGGGTAGGGATTAATATATAACTGATTAAAAAAAAAGTTAAAGAAGATAAACCTTTGTTAAAATTTTCTGTCTTTTAAATAATTGCTGTCTTACAACCAGTCTTGTTTGCCAAGGGGACCACATATTTCAAAAACTATTTATGTTTGTAATAATTAAAATAAAACTCTGCATTTCACAAAGTCCTTGGTAAGGAGAACAAAACCTTGAGTACTTAATACCTGGAATACTAGTCAATTTGTTCTCCTTCCTATCTGGTAGTCTTAACAAAGGATGGTGTCACTGGCGTAAAAAAAGCTATAATTTAATATACATTAAAAAAAAAAGAAAACGATTTGTAACTGATAATTACTAATCTGTTATTCTCTACTGGTTCCATAAAGACCTATTAGGATTTAGACATACTTGAGGTTCTTAAGTTTTAACTACTGTAGTTGGTCATAACATGATGGGTCAGTTTGATTAATTCCCGCCTCCCAATAACTTTTGTTCTCATTTTTCTTTCTGGGAGTGTAATTATTGGTTGCATTATAGATGAGTATGAATGGTTATGCCAACATATTTCGGGTTGCAATAAGGAAAATATATAGGGGTATAATAAAGATAATGTGACTTTAGCTAGACTTTGTGAGTATGTTTCTTGATTTATGCTGTTTTTAAAACTGCAGTGATAACATTCTTGGAAGTAAACATAGTGAGGTTTTGTTACGCTCAGTGTCACTCTGAAGACATATTCCAGTTGGCTGGAGCTTGTGGCTGCAGCTGTCTCTGCTTCATTACCCCACTTCTAGCACCTGCAGCTTTAGGAAATAGCTAAGATTTTCAGCTGACATCTTCTAGGCATTTATTTATGCGTCAAGTTAAAATGATTTAATCTGTGTGCTAGAGGGGAGTGTTCTTTCGTTAAGGGTAGCGCTAATGAGAAGAAAATGTGCTCTAATAATGCAAAGTAATGATTTGTATCGCCCTACTCAGGAGAAAAACTGAGGTTAAACTAATGTTAATCTAACAAGCAGACAAAGGTAATGGATTTCTGATATTTTACAGCCATCCTGCTTTATTTTTCCCTTTACATTTTTGGGGGTTGTTGGAAGCTTCCAACAGTGTGAGCTATTACATATTGTACTGTTTGCGGTATTTAGACAGAAGATAATAAATTAAAGGTATTGTCACAATCTTAATTTAAAGTCTACTTTCCTTTGTCATTTCAATTTCTCTTTAAAGAAACATGCTTTTCTGACCTTTCATAAACATAGCATTATGAAGGATTCCTCACTCATGAGGAATAACAGGAAAGCTGTTAACAGCTTTAACAATGTGAACAGTCCTACTGATATTTGTATTATGTTTAAAATCAACCCAAGTGTTAGAGGTATTTGGGAGTGAGGGACCTAAGAGCACAGGAGTGATCTGCTGACTGCATAGGTATAAGGATATGGCATTCAGAACAGAATTAAGCCCTACCATATTAAATATTTCATAAATATTGTAGTGATTTTAGCAAGCATTCTAATTCACTTTAGTTCTCTACACTATAAGGCAATCAGTGGTCTCAAAGACACATTAGCAGGATTACTCTGCTCTGGATTACTGCAGTGCAGGGGTGAACCAATTGCCCTTTATGGGTTTATTCTTCTTGCAGATCTCCCTGGCTACAGGTTGTTCTTATTATGTCTACTATGCCCTGAAAAGGTATCACAAAGCCATCCTGACAAAGAACAGGGTGAGACCTATGGATATTACAACAGAGATTTTCATTATACTGTCTTCAGCTGTAGAAATAACTAGTATCTAGTAAACATAAGTTTAGTTGTCCTTTCTCAGACTTAAATTTTTTTCCCACCAAAGTTAATTTGCTGAATTCTATTTAAAAAAAATGATCAAAATCATAAATCTGCGAAAAATCTCATATATTATCCTAGGAGAAAATGCAAGCAAAATTTTACTGAGAAGGAAAATGAATTTAAAGACAATCTCTGTTCATGTAAAAATTGTATAATTGAAAATAACATTTTATAATTGAAAATAACATTTGATATTTTGCTTTGTTTAAAGGAATCCACAGAACTACTGTGGAGAAAAGAATTATCTGATCTAAGCCTTGAGAAAAAATGTTTTAAAAATGCCTAAATAGTGATATTTCCAAACATTAAACATCAAGTTATGTTCCCATTGAACTTGATGGAAATTTTAAAAGTCTGAACTGAGAATACATTTCAATTACTCAGGAAAACAATTTGGCTAACTTGATCCATTTTTAGCATTAGTCCTTCTTCAAACAGGTTTTTCTAGATGACCTTCAGGGATCCCTTCCAAATAACGTGAGAATAACACCTTAATATATAGCTATATAAAATGTTAAAATATCACGGATATTCTAAGCTAAGGTTAAAACTCAAGATAGATATAATGAAGGTGTGAAAACACCTTGCTAAGTTCCTCAAAAGCTGTGTTTCTATTGCAGATTCCGCACATACTGTAACAGTTTGATTACCAGGCATATAGACATTCCCAGAGGAAAGTTAGTCCTTGGAAAGAGTTATATATTATGATGCCTTTGTGATACCACAGATTTTCTGTGTACTCAGGATAAGACATAACTGTGATATCTCAGACATTACCTTGTAAAAGCTGTAGGTAAACTTTGTTTAATAAACAACTATAAGTGATCAGTATGATTATTGTGCAGTGTTTTCAGGACCTATTTCCTAGAAGGCATGTGGGTGTGTAATGTTTGTCTCTGCTGCAGCAACTGAGCTACATGAAAATGCATCTGTTATCTAGCATTCAGCCAGAACACATTTGGTATTTTAATTAATGGCTTGTATGAGTTTCAGCAGAAGGAAAATCTGAAACAATTTTCTGAAAAATACATAAACAAGTAGCAAACAGATATTTTTTTGTAAATACATACTATTTCTTTTATAGGTGAGTTATTAGAAATGTAGGAATGCTTTCACCAAGCACAGTTATAAGAAGAAATGGAGTATGAACATCTATATTGCAGTATATGATATGAATTTCCAGTTCAGAAAGCTATGCAGTAAATCAGTGTAGTAATTTAGAAGCTTAAAAGATTATTTTTGTAAAGGCAGATCATGGATTTCAGTAAGTATTAGAATGAATATTTGGTAAAATAGTAGAGTGAATTGCAAGAACGTGGAGAACCCTTTGATTTTTCAAATACTCATATATTCAAAGTTTTAAATTCTATAATAATCTATAATTTTTAATATTTCTTTTGAAATAATTAAAAATTCTTTAAAGTTCCTTTTAAAACACAGAAGACCCACCTAGCCATTCTATTTAACCTTTTTTTTCCTGCAATTTCATACATTTCTAAGAGAATTTTTTTTTTTTTTGAGGAGGAAATCTATTTTATTTTCCTCTAGCTTGCTTGAAATAGTCATATCCTGCTGTACAAAACATCTCAAAGCCAAAAAACAGCTGTAATAGGATCAGTATCCAGCTACAGTACTTCTGAATTCAGTGACTTCAACACAGCTTTCATGATACTTATTATTTCTCTTATAAATCTTATCCCAGGAGTAAAATGTGTGAACCTTGGCTTGCTTCTCTCTCTCCCTCTCTTTCCTTCCTTCTTTCTTTCTTCCTTCCCTCACTTTCTCCCTTTCTCCTTTCTCTCTCTTTTTCTCTCTATTTCTCTCTCCTCCACCTCGCCTTTCCTGCCTGCCTCTCTTGCCTTACTATGTATAACATATCCCTCATAGTTTCACAAGTTTGACAAGCTTCAAAAATGGAAGGTGATTACAAATAATAAATTAAATTATGTTTATATAGCTAATCATAAGATTTTTTTGTAAACTGACTCATAATTTCTGAATGGCTAGACCAAATACTATGGACATGGTGTATATGCACATATTTCTACACTCAACCTTACTAAAGGTGGTTGAAAGTTTCTTCTTGTCTTCATCTCCACCCTTCAAAATCCTGTTGTTTCAGTAATTGGCATCTAGATTTCAAACAGGCTGCCATAATTTCCAAACAGCCTTTTATACCAAGTGCATCTTTTCTTAAGTCAAGGAAATGTGGAGGGAACAGATAGCTCTGTAAGAACTTCCAAGTCTTTGTCTGAATAAACTTGCAAAATTCTTTTAAGGAGTTTGCAAATGTTGAAAGGACAAGTCAGATATATATGCTCAGGTATATGAACATATATATTATTTTAGAATTAGTCTCTTAGCAGACTCAAAACACTTCAAATAGCAGTTTTATTTGAGGATGACAATAAAATGAATCACTTAGGCTAGGCTGTTCTTTAGAATACTTTCTGCTTAACAGAAATATTTTATTATTCACTTTTTCATACTGCATAAACACATTGCCTAAAATAAATGTATTTTAAAACTTATGCTACAATGCAGAGAGGTCACTTGTGAGAAATATCAGGGTAACTGATTTGGCTTGGCAAAGGTACATGGTCTGCATATAAGGTCTGCAGTGCAGCTAGAAACCCCATCTTGACCATAGGGAGCTAAGTTCCCAGAGAAACTCAGAAATTGTTGTGTTATTCTTTCTTTTCAGAGGTCCACTGCAAAGATTCAAATTAGATTAAAACCCTGATGTTATAAATCCTATTACACCTGTGCTTACTCTTGTGAGTAGTTCAGCTGATTCCAGTGAAAATACTTAATCCAGATAATTAATCATATCCATAAGTATTTACAGGATTGAGAAATAAGGATGCTGGGCACCTAAAGATGAATATAGATACATAATGGAATTTTCAGGAATTCTTTGGCACAAAAGTGCCAGGTATTGAAAATGAAATGCTGAAATTCTTAACGTAAAACAGTGGGATCTAAACCTTTAAGAAGTCTGTGTAACATGAGATATAGATATAGCTCCTAGACCCTATTTCAAGTCATGACAGTGCATTGCATGGAAGAACTGATTGCCACAATCTGTCAAGAAGTAGCTCTGATAGAGGTATTCAAAGGGCTAATTCTAAATGTTTTTACTTCTAAGTTTTCTCTTTGGTCAGTTAAAAACAAAACCAAAAATCTGTTGTAATCTGAAATAGAAACCTAACTCTAGATGCTTTAAATTGTAAAAGAAGTCTCTCTCTCTTCACCCACTATACTAAGAGGCTTAGAAAATTAATCCCCTTTGCTGAAGTCAGCCTTTGTTGATATGCTCACTCACTACCTTTATAGTAAGTGGAGAGTGGATATCTCTTTACCTGAGTTACATGTACAAAATTAGAATCTACAGATATTCCCTCAAAAACAATACCACTTTAAAAACTTGAAAAAGAAAGGTGACACAACGTAGTATGCAGTCTTTAAATAGATTTTGTTCTCTTCTTTTCAAAGCCACAACCAACAAGAAAAACAAATTACCTCAACCATTTTCGCAAACTTATTTCAAAAATAATTTTATAATTAGCATTTGTGTTGGAGGTATAGTTTTTGTAAGATTTTAAAGGCAATGACAAGAGGGAGGAGAAACTTCAAGTGATCACTGCATGTTATGATTAGCTTTTAAAAGTTGGAAATGCTTTACTAAATATTTGCAAGTTTAACAGCATAAATACAGGATAGAGAATAACAGACAGTACAGACATGCTGCTGAGAAGGATCTGTGGGTTATAACAGATCATAAGCTGAACATAGTCAACAAAGCTATGTTATTGCATAGATTATATACATACAAGGCAAACATCATAATGAAATGTATAAACATTGTATGCATTGTTTAAGTGACATATGAAGTAGCTCTTAAATTCTGTTTGGCCTTGGTTAGACCTCAAATGCAATAGTATGTCCAGTTTTGGGCTTCGTGCTTCAAGAAAGATACAAACTGATTGGATTGTGTCCAAAAGAAAGTAACAAGAATGATTACAGGTCTAGAAAACATGGCCTCTGAAGAAAAATTGAAGGAATTAGGGTTGTTTAGTCTAGAGTTGAGAAGACTGAAGGGAGCTATGACAGCAGGCTACAAAGAGGTAAAAATAGGAGATGGGAATAAACAGTTTTCCATGCCCACTATGAATAGCAGCAAAGTAAAACAGTTTTAAGTGAAGCTAAGGTTAAATATCAGTGAAAATTTTCTAGCAGCGAAGCCATTTAACCTCCATTACACAAGGGCTGTGAAGGGAGAGTCTTACATCATGTCCTTATTCAGGAACATGTTGTAAAACCTCTTTCAGGAAAGATACAGGTTTACGAGATCTTTGAGGCAGGGAATGGATAACATAACCCCACCTGATATCTCCTAATTCCATGCGCTGTGATTTTATAATTAACTATTTTGCACTCTTTTTTGTTAGGTAAGATGGGGCGTGTACTGTAAATAATATCTTATTTCATTATACAGAGGTCAAACTATGGTTCTATTATTTGATTGTGTGTGTTTTCTTGTCTGCAGCATTGATTAAAAGTGAATAGACCTCTATTCTGTTAAGATTTCCAAATCCTTGAGTAAACTCCAATGCTTCTTTGTTGCCTGGGTATCTCTGGCACTTTTGTTGTTCACATTTTCCCTGTTATAACTTCAGGACAACAGTGATGCTCCATTGAGCTATCTAGAGCTTCCTGTAAATCCAATGATTCTGATGATGCAGACTTCTGGTACCTTCAGCACACTCTGTTACACAGGAGGTAACAGAGGTACAACTATTCTGCAGGTAGGCTTCTAAAAAAAGGAAAAAAAAAGAATAATAATAAAGGAATTATTTTTTTTGATAAAATTAATAATCTTGTCCAGATTTCCTCAAAGCTGTTGACCACTTCTTTTGATTTAGTGTCCTGAGGAATATTCAAGATTCTTCTGGAGGTGATACTCTCAGAATCACAGGTCAGCTGACTGACATGTCAACCAGGCCTTTTATTTTGCATCTCCTTCTATAAAAGCATTCTGAAAACTTCCTCAGAGGTCAGTTTACATGTTTCTGTTGCAAACATATTTTTACTTGTTCTGTATTTAGAAATTCCTTGCACTCGGAAGTTAAGATCTTTGAAGAAAACTTTGAAACTAACAGCTTTTTGTAGTATTCAGTTAGCTCATTGCTGCAAAGTGTTTCCACCTGAATAAATGATCATTAACATATGGCTTATTTTTGCACACAGTTTGATGGGGAAATGATACAGTTTTTGTTAACATAACCCAAAGAAAGACAGACCAGGTCACACAGGGTCCCTTTAGCTCTGTTCACTGACTAATAGTACAGTGGCCAATAGTATAGAAAACAGACTTTTTGCAAGAGTGCCCCAGCTTACTTAACCAGACTGCTGCAACATGTACCTCATAGGAATCCTAAGCCAATTTGTGCCTTTGTATTTAAATAGCCCTGTTAGATTTTTATTCCCTGAAGTTGCTCAGCCATTTTCCAGCCAAGTGAGCGTTCAACACCTACCACATCCTGTACCAAGCGGTTCACAACCTGTGAACTGTGTGAAGGAGTATATCCTTTTCTTTGCCTCAAATCGGCTTCCTTCTAGTTTCATTCGATGCCCCTTAGTGCTTGTATGGGAAGCGACAGTGAAGTAATCATTTCCTGTTCACCTTCTCAGTTACCTCCTGTGCAGGCTGAAGTGGCATAGTCAGATTTTCCTCATATGGAAACTATTCCTTTCTTCAGATTATCCTTCTTGTCTTTGCTCTACCTTTCCTAATCCTAATCTCTATCCCTGGTATATCCTTTGCGAAATGTGATAAGTGGAATATCATGGGTACACAGTGGATTCCACTGACACTGAAGCAGTACATAATATCCCTTTGCTCCATAAGGTCATAATTTTAACCACAATCTTTAAGCCATACTGACCTTAAATCATCACAGCTGTGATCTTTGAAATACAGAAACAGTACTGACTGTTTTTTAACTTGAGTAGGTGATACCTGGTTGATAGGAGTTTTAACTCTTTTTCACTGAGTGTAGTGAATCTTTATGGTACTCTAACCCTCCTAAGTATTGCATGATGGTCACATACACACACAAAAAATCACTATCACAGTACAAAGACTTGACAGTTGGAGAGTCTCTTCTCACTCCCTATACCCTCAAGGGTTTACTTACATTTTCCTGTTATAAACACTTTTCTGAAGAATGAACACTTTGAAATAGAAGAAAAGTCCGACTTCACGTTAGATATACTTTTCCTGTGCTTTGAAGATATAAAGTACTGCATATATGTGTATTCTTATTTATAGTTTATTTTGGCTGTTTGCTCCAAACCCCTTCTGCCTCTTTCCTCACAGTCACTTCACTTCAACATCACTTTACTTGCCCTCCATATATACTTCCTTCTTATCTTATTCCTCTTCCATTGCTTCTACCACCCATTTTGTGCCTCTCTTCATCCCCTCCCAACAACATCACTAGCCAACAAAGAAAAGGCAAAAAAAAAAAGAAAGAAACTAATATCACAGCTGAAAAATATTAATAAACTTTATCTTTTATGTTATTCTCTTTCCTCTTAACTCTTTGTTTGTCTTATCTATTTATAAACTGTTTAGGGTAAGAAATATCCTTTATTCTTTGCTGTCAAGGTTGGTGCCATGGCCTCTATTTTGGGTGCAATTTCTAAGCTTTTTCATAACATAAACTATGGTGATATTGATGTTTTGACTGAAATGAAAAATAAAGCTGAACTTTAATTGACTAAAGTTCTCGCAGATCTTGCAGGTAACAAAGAAATAACTCTTAAATGCTATCTGAATTTGCTGTTATAACAATGTGTTTTGCTCCTTGTTGTTCCTTACTGAAGTCGACTGTATTTCATCAGGCTTTTCAATAGGTTTATAAGATTTTGATATGGACATGTTTATGTTTTGAGATTAAATGTAGGATTGCTTCATCATATTTCTTGATTCAATTCACAAGTGATAAATAGTTATTGTGGCATTCAAAATATCATCTGGATGTTATTTTAGGCTGCTGAAAATGCTAATGATTTTACAGAGTGTATGGAAAGATACAGTGAATGTTTTTGTAAATGAAGATGCTAATTCCTGCTCCTGTGCTTACCCCCTCTAAGGCCTTTGATGCAACCCTAAGTGTAGATATAAAGGCCTGAAGTAGCCATTGTATTGGCAAGATTAGGGATTAAAAAATGGAACATAATCCAGGAAGATTACAGGGATTTGGGAGGAGTAAATGATTTAGAAATCCCACTTTTTCCCCCTATTTTATAGGGTGGTCTGTTTTTATAGGTGATGTCTGTTATTACTGGAGGATTTGGCCCTGAAACTTGTTTTCTGTATAGACCGGCTAGCCAGGTGTGGGCTTGCTAGGAGAAGGTGGAAGGTGAGAAAGGCTATATGTCCCATAAACTGCCATTCTGATTAGGATTCCGTGTTCAGCATGTGATTTTGGCCCTGTAATACAGTTGTATGGATTGGCAGCCCTGCCCACCCAGATAGCATGCAGGTGTGCCATGTATGCAGAAACGTGTTCACTTTGAGTTTCTGCTTGAGTTCCGGAAATCTGTGCATGAACTTGAAGACATCCCTTCCTTTAAGTATCTCACTGAAGTTCCTACTTCACCAGGGTTACCCATCCAGATCAAATTCTGGATTAAAATGTTCTCAATTCTATACAAAAAACTCCCCCCCCACCCCCACCCCCCAATAACAAGCTTCTACAGTTTGCTCTGTTATAAAATTTAGGGTAACCCAGCCATACATCTTTTTTGGAGAGCAAGGCTGAGGATTACTTTGAAAAAAGAACAAAACAATTTCCTCTTTTCTGGACTAACTTGTCTATGAATATCTCTGTGAATGTCTATGAATGTAGATTTTTAGGAATATGAGGGATATATCTATCAAGTAGATATTTTTTTTTTTGACAAATAGACTAATATCTTGTATGCACACTTAAATTCACTAAATACTATTTGTAAAAAAAAACCCAGTATATTTTAAATGTGCATATGATAGTTATGCCATTTATTCTAAGCTACATTATTTTTGAATATATATTCATATTTTTTCATTCTTTATCTAGCTATTGATAGATAGGTTCATATGGGCTCACTCATGGAACCATCTGACTACTTGGCATAAACAAAACTTCAATACAATTTAGCCTTTCAAAGTTCACAAATTTCTCATGGCTTGTAACCCTTGCTCACTACTTAAAAGAAAGACATGGGAATTTATGATGAAGTCAGAATAATTCCTAAGAAACAGTTCGTGTGCTGAGGAGTCCACAATATGAAGATCAAATATAGATCAAATATAGATCAAATCTAACCAGAAGTAAAAGACAGTCAAACTGAGTATATACTACAAAAAAAGCAAAAATATTGCTGAATTCCAGAGTTGGGATATGTAATCTTTCTTTCCATTGATATTTTTACCAAAAACAGTCTCTTTTTTTTCAAAACACAACCCGTAGGTCTACTTTGTGAATGAAGAAGAACGCTACTGTAAATTTAAGGAAAAAAAAGTTTATTTTTTAGAGTTTAATTATGCATAGACTTGTCAATGTCAGTGTTTTCTGTCTGTAGTGGTAGGGTAGTAGTTTAGAAATTTCTTACATCCATTACTTAATTGATTCCATACAACTCATTTAAATGTTGTTAAAGTCAGTGAGATCATTTAGATGAGTAACTCAGATATTTTTAACTCTTAGCCCTCCGTAAATGTTAAAATGGTTAGTCAGATCACATCCCAAACTGCTGTGAGAATCGGCATTTAATCTTGAGAATTCATTCAGAATATGTACAGCAAGTGTGTGTTGGTGTACTGATGACCTCTATGAAGAAGACATAACCTTAAACATATGTGTAGTTTTACTGAAGTCAGTGGGGAAACTCATATGCTTAAAGTGAGGAACATAGTCCCTGAAGACCTCCGTCCTGTGACCACTTACCTAAGATGTGCTAGTGATGTTAAAGAGCAAAATCTTGGAGCTTTTCAAGTCGGATGCTTTCCTGTCATAGTGTGCCTGTAGCCATAGTAGCCAGGATTGAACGCCTCTTTGCTTTTTTAAGTAGGGGCTACCGGACTAAGACATGAACTGAAATTCTCATTCCTTACATGTTTGCATGCTTTCAAGCTGTCATGAAAAGCAAGTCGAATGACAAATTCCGTGCATCTTACTCACTTCCTGAGAGGTTTAGAGAAACTTTTAAGCATAAAATGATTTACTTATTTGATCAGGGCTGACAAAGTTGGAACCTAGCTATTCCCCGGTGCTGAACAGATGCCCATAAAAAGAGGAGTTCTTCCTCTCTCCATATTGATGTAATTCATTAGTTTACTGACAGATTGCTCAAGACTGAGATAGTTGCTTACTGCAGTTATGACTCGGATTGATTTTAGCAATACATGGTTTGTACAATTAAGGCCATTGTGTGGCTACAAGTCATAGCCTGTTTGTTTACATGAGAATAAGAACTGTATATATTCCATTCAGCAAACTTATTTGTGAAAGTCTTGGTGGTTTAGCCCTGTAATCCCAAAGGAGAAATGAGGATGTAAGGATTGTCTATGTCCCTAGATTGCATTAAACAGTAGACCACATCATATAAGCACCACAAATCTTGTTTGAATCTCATTTTTACTTATGCTTTGTTTACAGAATGTTTTAAAGTCTTTCAAGTATCTCTTCTCCTAAATAAGACTAATAAATTGTAGTGGTCGGTACATGAATGTCTTGTCCCTTGTATGAAACAGATGGAAATCTCTCTTTTTTTTTTCTGTTTAAATTGTAAGAAAAAAGAAAAAGAAAAAAAAGAAAAAGAAAGAAAAAAGAAAAAGAAAAAAAAGAAAAAGAAAGAAAAAAGAAAAGAAAAAGAAAAGTCTTTAGATTGCTTAGATGTGCTTGGCCACCAAGTGGTTTGAAAGATGTTCTATAATTATGCTTAGAATACAGTCACAAGGCAAATCCCCTGAGAGCTGTAAAGGGAATGGGTGACATTTCCAATATCTTGGGTTACAGAGCACATTAACCAAATGTTTTTCAGCTTCTTGGCAAGTGCTCTAACTATTGCCTATATTGTTTTTGTGAAAAAAAAAAGAAAAAAGAAAGAAAAAAGAAAAGAAGAGAAACAAACAAACAAAAAACACCCAGAACTTTCTTCAGAAAAGGAAACCTGGATCATCAGTGGTGAAGGTGCTAAGTGTTTCCTATTGGCTCTTTATAGATATAAGCAACAGAGGTAGAAGTTTAACTTAAGTGCTCTGGGGACGTCTTGAGATATGCCCAACCTCCACTTGTTGAATTTAGTTTTTATCTAAAGAAGACTTTGTTCCACTAGGTATAAAATTCAGGAGTGATAATAATGATCTCATGAATGTCAGGCAGTTACACTGGATCTAGACCAATGTTATTATTTCCAATGAATCCAAAAAGTTCTAATTGCCTCCAAGAACTTTTGGATGACATTTTAAGGAAAGCTCATTCTCTCAGTTTAAACATGATACACATAAGCAACCTATTTCAAGGTCAGAGGAAGGTAAATGAATAATGAAAATTTGTCTTTACTTTTTTCATAATGTTTCTAAATAAATTTATATACAGATATACCAATAGAAATGAGGGGACCTGAGAAGGAAATAAATTAAGAAAATAAGAAAGAGGGTAGCCACAAATATAGAGGTTAAGACCAAACCTAACACTTTACAGTTAGGTATCTGAACACCAGTCTGAATTCCATCCTTGAATTTTGTAATATATTGAGTTCTGGGATGATCAGCATTGGCTGACTGGTTTTCAAAGTAATATAACAAGAAGCAAGTTTTCAGGACCCAGTAGTATTCCTACCCAGTGTAGGATTATTCCTACTCAGCTGGGAGAAGGTATATGGAGAACTTTTTGTTGTGTATAGTTATTCCTGGTTAGAAGCTTTCATTTTTAGTAGCATGAGAACAACTTCTGGGGGAAAAAATGAAAAAGAAAGTAAAAGGTTTAGTACCTGAGTGACAGTCAGACTACAGAGTATGGTGGAAAAAAGGCACGCACATGGCTATGAGATAGCTGTACTTACACCAGGTATCCCAGAAGAAACTTTCCACTGTGCTGTGGAAAGGAAATGGATGGAGGATTACCGGGATTAGTATTTAGTAGTGACTGAGGTGGTTCTGGTATCTCAGGTCCAAGCAAATTTTGAAAACAGACTGTTAATAATCTCCTCAAATAAGCTGTGTCCAGAAATGTCACACATTTTTTTTTTATGTTATAAAATATGGTTCTATATACAAATCCACTATTTGTATAATTTCACTTTGCAGCCACAGAGACCAGTATAATATTTGATATTATTAAAATGTTAATGACTGGAAAGTTGGTAAGGGATTTTTGTAGCAGCCCATTTCATAGTCCAAGATATCCAGTGATTTTGTGCAATTGGTACATATTTTTTTAAGAGTGTGCTCTGAAAATAATTCCTAAAATGACTCACACTCTCCAGTCCATCTGAAGAAAAAAAAATCTTTAGCAACAGGATTGGTTACAAATGTTTGCGATTTTCACAGCCTAATTGTGTGGAAATTCTTCGGAGGCACATGTCTATATTAGCAGTCTCTGCAAGCTCTCTCTGCTGATGTTTTTGTACTGTTCATTTAGAATGATTTTACGTGATTTTACAATGTAAATATCCCCCAGCTGTTGTAGAGTCTTGAACTGGCACTGGCATGTCATGTTAGCTTCTAATCAATGTAAAAGGTTTTTTTCTCTCTCTCTCTTTTTATCTCTTTTTTCCTCCCTTCCTCTCTCCTGATCCCTCTCCTCACCCCCACCTCTTTATTTCTTCATTCGTTTTGGCTAAGTGTTTAAGTAACTGGCAGAGATTTGCTAAACATCACATGATCTATTGCAAACAATATAGAGAGGACTTCTGAAGTATTTACGTGCCGTCTTTTAGATATTCCTTAATGCTTTGCAAAAGCATACCCATTTGCTTGAATACTAAAGGGCATACACCAACATCAAATAGTTTCCAATTTCAAATAAATTGTTTATGGAACGCTAATGTTGTTAACACATAATTCAGGAAAAGGCTTCTTTTCTCCCTTTTTTTCAGCAGAGACTGTCTATAAGTTTGCCTTAATGCAGCATACACATTGCTTCCCCACTCCTTAGGCAAATATTTGTATTCCATTGTAGTACGTATTTGGCATTGTTCATGCTAACCTTTTCTTTGCAATACTTATACTTTTTTTTCTTGCAAAATGTCAGTGCAACATCTTAATAGTGGCCCTTTTAATAATCTTCTAATTGCTTCAAATTAAGAATGCTAATTTGCTCTTACTCAGTTTTCTAGAGAATTTTTACTTTGTTTTCTCATTTTTCTGACTTGTTGGCTTAGGTAAAGAAGAAGGACCAAGTTGTCTTTGCTTCTTTATTTGAGCTTGTTCAAATTTGAATTCTGGCTTGGGTGCAGGGAGGTCTGTTTCCCATAACCACTTTCACAGTGATCCTTCTTTAGATTTTAAGCTTTGCAGAGAGATAATGTTTTCATTTTCTATTAGTGGCATTCAACACAAGTGTGATCTGAGTTCATAACTCTACATATTTAATAATGTATTCTCTACATATTAGTGTCATAAAGGTGTGGATGAATGAACAAATTACTGTGAGGTGAGCTAGCACTTCTGTGTGTAGGGCATTATCTATTTTTTAATATACTTTTCTTTCATCAGAATTGTTATATCATTTATCCCAAAATCAAAGAGATGGAAGAACATATACTAGCAATTCACAAATGTATTTGAAGGAGTTGCCTCTGTATTAATCATCCCGAATCCAGAGTCAGAGATTCAGATGACTTTTTTAGAATCAAATAATAAGAATCAAATCAAGGCAAGTATTTCAAAACAGGAATAACCATGTTACCTGGAAAAGAGAAAACTTTATGTCTAACTTTAAAAAGGGGGAGAAAAAAAAAACTTTCCTCAGAAAATATCAAAGCAAAGAATAAAATTTTCTAAACAGTATAATAGAATATGGTGTAAAATCAGGATGAATTGTCAAGAAAAATGATCAGAAACCAAATTCATTTTTTCTGTAACAGTGTCTCTGTAAATACAAGAAGAGCAGAGAATGTTGTACATCTTGACTTGAATAAGATTACTGACATGGTTTAACACAATGTACTCTTAAGAAGGTTAGGGAAAATATTACTGTAAGGTGGTACAAACCTCGTGAATGCCAAAGTAGTTTTCAATGGCTCATTGTCAGGGAGGATATGTAGAGCTGAGTCTTCAAAGTTCTGTTTTAGCTATTTCGCAGTGAAAATGGAATAGTGGGTACCTAAATAAATCAGAAAGTTCTGTGGAGCTAATACAGGTTGCAAGCAGACCAGAGAGCCTAATTAGCATTCCAAAAGGGAACTAAAAGTTGAGAAAATACTTTTTTTTTTTTTTTTTTTTTTAAGAAGGATGTAGTTCATCAACATAAATGAAAGTATCTATAGTTAGGGATGAACAGACACAAGGTGAGTGGTTTTAAAAAAGGATCTGCAGGATATAGTGGAACTCAAGTTGAACATCAACAGAACGTCGTGTGAAAGGATCTTGCAGAGAGGGAAAGATAATATGTTTACATATCCATGGCAGGTAAGAAGAAAAATAATGGGTTTAAATTACAGGAAGGAAGATTTGGGTTAGACGTTACAAGAAAGAATTCAAACAGGAAGGCCAAAGAAATACTGGAACAGATGGCCTGAGGAGGCTGCATAATTTCTGCAACCTGGTGATTAAATTACTATAGCTGAGACCACTCCCTGGCATACCATTACTTGGTGAGTCTGATAATTCTGGGAAATATGTTCTGAAAGGGTGACATGCATGTATATTGTATTCAGGCTACAAAATCAGACACTTTTATTCTTGTTGTGAATACTTGGAAGTGAGAAAGAAAAGCATATGTTCAATTTTTGACAGACTCAGTTTTCTCAGTTTTGATCATGTTACCACTGCTGAGGCCCCACACTTTTTCTGTCAATTTGTGGAGCCCAGTTTGACAGCTCATCTAAAGGAATTAGGGCTCAGTTCCAACCCCAAGTTAACTTATTGCTTAGTCTCCTTTCTGAGACTGTAAACAAGAGTATCAATGGATACCAAATGCGACTGTGGTTTTTGTAAACTAGATATTTATTGAGAGCAGTGATTCATTTAATGTAGGCTGATAAATAGCGGATAATAACACATTTTAGTCACCACCACCATGGGCCAGAACCCTAACTGGAAATACTCCAAATTTCATTACAAATCCTTTGAATGGTCTTGTTCCCTAATTTATTTATTTTCTCTTATTATTATACTCAGCAGAATGTGTTTTAATACATCTTGTAATTGTTAAATAGCTGAAAAGGAGAAATGCTATCCCAATTTAGAGGCTACAGATTGCATACAGGTTGAAGGCTACACTTAAATGCACACGTTTATATTGCATGGTATATGAGTGTGTGCCACCTCCCTAGCAACGGCAACATTTCTTGGTTTGTTTTTATTTGTGATAATTCTAGATAAAAGCTTTAAAATTATGTAAAGAAACTTTTACATATTCTGTGGTTGGAAGAATGTCAATTCCATATTTCTGCTTCCAATTTAAAAATTATACATCAGAGAAATCAAATACATTATTCATAACTGACAATATTTTTTCTGCCTACAACTACAGTGACAACCCAGTATTTGAATGACACAAAAAGCTAGTCACATTGTGCCTTAATATATTTTACAGTAGGAAAATGATCTAATTTTTATAATAGCTCCTTTTTTCAGTTGAGAGAATGTATTGGCATAAATATCGTAAGTGAAACAAGGAATTCTAGGGAAAAAAAATGAAATGAGTATTTTGAACTTGAACTGTGAGGGTTTGCAAATTGTACCCATTTGGCAAGGTTCCTCCTAAAAACTTTATTTCTGTCAAAATTTATCAGCTGTAGAACAGGGAGTTCATCCAGCAGCGGAGACTGCTTCCTGTTCAGGACATTATTTTACCTCTGGTAATTATGAAATCAGGTATTCTACTTCCCTCTTTCCAAGAGCAAAGGCTTATATTTCTTATATATGGTTATTTCAGAGGATTCATATGAGTGTACAGGATCAGTTTCCTAACAAGCAGGAAAGGCATTTTTTTCTTCTCTGGCTGATGGAATGTGGCAGGTTACCCCCTGTTAGGTTTTTTTTTTTTTTTTTTTTTTTTTGGAATTCAATTACTTTAGAGTAAATCTAGTTCTTTTATGCTTACAGTATTTTTACCTTATAGCATAATGTACTGATTTTCAAGAACTAAGTTATTTTAAGTACACCATAAGAGCTTTAGTGGCTCAGGTCGTATTTTTTATTCTGCAATATTCTGTATCTGGTCGCAGCCCTTAACAGCATAAAGGATAAAATAAAGCAACCTCTACAGCATACCTTCTCAGCTCCTGGAAATATTCAGGTTAGGAACTTGCTGAGCTAAAAGCTGGAGGTGTATGTGCTCTCGATAACCCTCAATGAACCCATACTCAAGGAATTTCCCTAATTACTTTATGGAGCCGCTTATGCTTCTGGCTTCCACAACTGATTGAGGCAATGAGTTCTACAACTTGAAGATGTATTAAATCAGGTCTTGTGCAATATATGAAATGAGTAGCATGTCTGCAGGTCTTGGTCAGCTCTACAGTTCACTTTTCATGCGTTCTGGGAATATTCTGTGGTTGGCTTGATTAGCTATCAACATAGCATGGCTCAAAGCCAGAATCTGTAACCTTTCTGGGCTTGCATAGTCCAAAAATCCACAACTACTTTGTGCTGGATTTGGCCCTAAGTAGATAGCTAGTTTCCCTCAATGGTGATATTTAGAAATAGGGAGGAAAAGGTTTCAGAAATTGAACAGTAAAATTATTTTGAAACATTTAAATGTATGGCAAAAAACGGGCTGCTATTATCAAGCTATTGACAGAAGTGACTTACAAAAAACAGAAATTTTGTTTGTCATCAGAAAGGCTGGTCTGATATGATAGCTTTTACACTGGTCATGCACAGCCTTGAAAGCAATGCAACTGTGCATTCAAATTTAAACATTACACTTTTAATCATAGGAATAGCATATATGTTCCATATTCCGTACTGTTTTATGTATCTCTATAATTGTTATAGGTTATAAGGAAAAATGAAAAAAATGAATCATACTCTCCTACAACATCATTTATAACTGAAACGAATATTGATCAATGAAAATGCTCAGGGTCTAGAAAACTGAAATGGTCTCCATTATGTCTAGAATAGAAATTCCAATTAAAAATATTTTTCACAACTGCAGATGGCATTAGTTAGTATTCTTTTTATATTAAAAGGTTCTTGCCTGTGTATGAAGACATATTGCAGGAGTACATAAGGCTAGAGATAAATGATTAGGTTTTATCTGAGGAAAAATCCTTCATTTAAACATGTTAACAGAATATTTCTATCCTGTTAAAATGAAAAATATACAGAAACACTAACAAAATGTTATAAAGAAAACCTATGGAGATTTTAGTGAATGCTACTTGTCACCCTGTAGGGAACGGCGATCGGAAGATCTCGCGATGGCACGGAAAGAGGAAGGAAGAGGAAGGATATGACGTAGAGATAGCAGTATGCTTGTAGGTATATAAGCGAATACATGCGTACAATAAACGCCATTTGCAGCATCCTCATATTGGTGTCAGTGCTCATTGGCCCGGAGGCAGGGGGAGCCTCCATGCCGTCTCAGGCGAACGGGAGATTGTCGCATCAGAAGGCGACATCACCCAAAAGAACTTAACTTAACATGTTCCTTAACTTGGACCTTGATGCTGTTCTTATTTCTGTGGGTTTTAACAAAGTTTAACTTCTCTAATTTCAAAAGAGTGCTTTTGCTGTGCTCCAGCTTTGCTTACATGAGAACCAAATGATTATAATCTCTTGAAGATGAGGACATTATCTTCTATTTTTCTGCTGATCAAAATGTGCAAAAGACAGAGTGAATTTGTCCCAAAATGAATCAATAGTATGGGAAACTAGATGTAAATAGTTGTTTTAGATCTTATTCTAAATAAATTTTCACTGCTTGAAATAATTTAAGCATAAGTTGTTTATAAACACTGTCATTTTATTAAACATCATTATTTTTAAATCAAATATTTTATTAACCATAATTATTTATGCCATAATGTAGTTCAGCATGAATCTATGCAAACTCTTGACTGGCATCCTTCTGTTTCATAAGATAGTAAGAATGTAAGCTAATACATCTCTTGTTCACTTCCTGTCACTTTTTCCTGTCATTTGTGCTGTGACATTTAGATTTGATGTATAAAAATCAGTAAACCATGCCTTTTATGATAGTTTATTAGTTAAATATCACTTGCTACTGGAAACAATCTTAAATATGCTAGATGCATATGAAGGTATATTTGTTAAACTATGTTTCACATTTAAAACTAATTGAAATATTATATACATATACATATCTGTAGTTGGTAAACTGAAGAGAGTGTTTCTGGTTACTAGCCCCATCAAGGTTTACAACTATGAGACATTTCCTCTTATATCTTGATTTTATTCATATACTATGATACAGAAAACAAACTTTCTTGCTTTCTGTACCCCCAGTGGGTTACTTTGTTTTAAAAGAGTTATACATTGAATTAACTTACACAAACCAAATAAAATTGAATTGAGCTGAATAAAATGAGACTAAGAAAATATTCCTTCAGTATATATATACCTGCAGAAGAAACTATTAAAGACAGAAGTTGATTTAGAATCCAAAAAACTAGTTTTAGTAGCTTAGTCAATGAGTTCCAGTGGTTTAGAATCTGATTTTCCAAAGATATGCCATGTCATATATTTACTTACCAGAAAATATGTTTCTGTTTGTGCATGCTGGATCAAAAACCTGAAACTAGATGACTACAGCAATTTGTGAAGTAATTGCTTTGGAGAAGGAATTTCTGGGAGAAATATGTAATCAATTTCATTATAGAAATAGAAGGCACAACAGTTTTGAAATTAGAAATAATATCCATGCATTCCCTTTCACATAATCCAAATGGCTATGTCCAATGGCTTTATTATTGTTCTGGGTTCATGCTTGCTCTGATGATCATCTTTTCTTTTCTCACCCTTAGTAAAAGTGCAAAGTGGCTTTTAAGCTCACTTCTCTAAAAGCATCTTTTTTGTAGGGAGAATCTATGGACAAAGAGTAATTACAAGTACTAAAACATACTGATGATTATTTCATATTATTTCAACCAGAATATAAAGGAGGGTGTTATATTGGAAATTTTTCTTATTCTCAAAATCTGAAATCTCTAGTTTTTTTTTTCTTTTATACTCTTTTTAGCTTCAGTTTCAGGAAAGAAAAACAAATTATTAAAAAAAAACCAACAGGGAAGCTGCTATTTCTTATGTATTAATTATGTCGACTGCAACATTTACATATCCATGTGCCATACTGCATTTATAAAAAAAGGAATGCTAAGTAAAGAAATGAACAGCTATTTCTGTTGGCATGTCGCTAAGTTTGCTGTAAAGTGTTGTTCTCCTTGAAGTTATAAAGTGTGAATTTATCAAAGAAGAGTCAACAAAACACAAGGATGTCTAGAAAAGATGAAAAAGGATAAAACGCCATTGAAGTCCTTTTGTATTTTCTGGCCAAGTTATGGTTCTTTCACTGTCAGGGGCCAGGTTTTGGGCACCCATGAAAGGAGGATGAAATGAGGAGAAGGGAAGTCGGAAAGATTATAATTCTTGGACTGAAGAAGTCATTATAAATCAGTCTAAACTGTATAATTTAGACCCTTGTTCTGGTCCCCTCAGATTACATTAGAACAACTTGGATTCAGTTAGACTGACACCATTTTAAATGTGTGACTTATATTACTCTGCATTATAATAATGAAAGAGTATGTCTATCATAAAAACTAGTAAACATTCTAGCAACCTTATTTATGCATTGCAAAATAAATAATAGCCTGGTTTTCCACATACAAGTTGTACAAAAGTTTGAAAAATAATCAAAAAATAAAATCAATTTTTTTTTGCATTTTCACATCCATATCATAGATGTTATTGTTTAAGTCTGGCTTGTTCATTTTTCTTGATGTGAGATAGCAATGATGATGTCATTCATAAATAGGTTTTTTTTTTTTTTTTGTCAACATTCTATCATTACGTTTCCCCCTTTCCCAGAATTACATTTATTTGGAATCTACAGCAAAAACAGAACATAATTAGATGGCAAAATCCTTAGTACTTCTGTAGAATTAAACTGATTTACATCAGCTGTACATAGCTAAAATGTAGCTCTCAGTACACTGATAATTGATTTCAGTATCATCAAAATTGCTATGTGTAATGGCAGGTACATTGATAAAAATAAACATAAAATAACTGAAAAATCATAACACTAAAAGCTTAGAATGAGAAATTATGCAACATTTGTCTGCATGTAGAATTTAGTTAGGATAAAAAATGACAAAACTACTATAAAGAGATTATTCATTTTCAGAATTACATCTTTCTTCTTACCCTGCCCAATGAAAGCTATGGTTAGATTGAAGGAAATTCAAGTTTGAGCAAAATAAATTTTTAGGAGAATGAAAATATTATTTATGAAGGCTGATTATAAAGATTAGCAATGTTTATTTTAGAGAGGAAACATAAGAATGAATAGTCTGTTTTTAATTTATAGTGAAAATTGCTTGTTTTAAAATGAAAAACATTTTTATGAAATGAATCATTTTTTTCCATCAGAAGATGTTGAGTCACTGGAGTGTAATGTTTTCAGAAAGTATTTTGCTTTCAGTAGGACTTAATTAGAAAAAAAAAAGAAAGAAAGAAAGAAAGAAACGGGCCATCTCCAGAAGTAGGAAACAACACATTTCTTCCTATATTTTATTTTGAGATGGCTCTGGTTCTGGTTGGAATTTGTCTGTTAATATTTTTCTGTGTTTATAATTGACCATTATCTTCTGCTTCCTAATTCCTATTCCACAACAGAACCTTACAACTCACTAACCACTGAATTTCTTCAGTAGCTTTTTTCCAAAGGATTTTATCTAAAGCTTTTTGAGGAAAAGAAAGAAAAAAAGGATTTTAATTCATTATTTTTTCTTTATTTGCATTTGGTTAATGTATCAAAGAGTTTCACTAGAAGGGAGCTTGTGCCTTTTTCTGTAAGTGCTTTTTTGACTTCCTTAAAATTCTAATGTAACCATTAATTCCATGGTTTTTGCTATACAGTAGTGAGTAAAGCACTGCGTATCATTCTCTGATAATTCTATACATGATCTATAGGTACAGTTTTCTCTCAGCTACTTCTTACATGCATGGTAGCATGTAAGCTAGTGGTAGCACAAGAAGACCATAGTGACAATGGGAGCAAAGGAGGAAAAAGTATCAGAAGAAACTCTAGGAGAAATTTAATGAGTAGACTGAATAGAGAAAACCCTCCAGCCAAATTTTGTAAGGGAGATAAAACCAAGAGAGAAGAGCCAGGAAAGGAAGCTCTGGAAGAACTGGCGGAATGGATGGTGAGAAACAAACATGGTCTTTGATAATACTCTGAAGAAAAATGAAGACAGAGTTTCCAAAATAATCCAGTTTTCTGTATTACAACGAGCGAGTTTATTGTTGTGATGATTAATGCATGCCACAGTAACCTATATTTACTTGAGCTGAGGAGACCATACTATTTCCATGACTGTCCTTCCTAACTGTAATTACTGACCCTTATTTTCCTAGTGATTATTCAAGGGGGATTTCAAGAAAATGAAATTTTTTAATCTATAATTACTATTTTTGTCTGGTTAAGATAAAGCAGTTTGCTTCAATATGCTTCACTGGAAACTGATTAATTATTCTTCAAAAAAAAGTTATGAAGAAGGTTCAGGAAGTGAGTGAACGTTCTGGTGAGGCCAGTCCCTTAAGTTTAATTAGCTGTTTTCATACAAAGATTTTCTGATTGGTTAAATAGTTTGGGTTTTGGGTGTATAAATATAGGTGAACTTTTGGGTGTTCCAGGCAAAACTAGGGAAAATGCTCCTTATTCCATGAAATAGATGTGATTAGATTAACATCTTGAAATGTAAATAACATCTGGATTGTGATCAGTTGTTTTTTTTTTTTTTTTTGCTTTGTCCCATCAAGGACTAAAATTTCTGTCTGAAAAATACGAAATGACTGCTTTTTTTTTGTATAGTGATAATTTTGGATATAATTGTTTCCGGCCAGGCAAATAGGTAAATTATCAACTTAGAACAGAACTCAACTACTTACACAGATTAGAAATTTTTTCATAACCTTTTTTTTTTTTTTTTTTTTTTTTTTTGCTTAAAAGGTACTTTTTAATCAATTAGATCTATATCCAAACTTCTGTGTCATATTTAGGAAATCTCATTGACTAAATAAAAAAACAAGCAATGAAATGAAACCAAATTTCTTGTAGATTTTCTCATATCTGTTCTGTTTGTCAAAGAATGAGCAAGGCAGGATTAAAGCAATTTCTTCAACTGGGGGGTTTATAATATTTCTGGATTTGCTTTTGTCTGATAGTAGGTCATTCTTCAGCTTTACTCTCCATGAGGTCATTCATTAAGTTTCTTTCCCTCAGAACAAACTATTTTAGGGAAACCTGTAGGAACTTTGTCTTTGAGATCACTGGGCCTTAGTCGAATCTGGTTGAAACTCACCACTCTTTTATGGGAAGACATATGATTACCCAGGCAGCATGGCCATGTGGGCCTTGCTTCTATGGGAAAACAGTAAAAAAGCATAATTTTCTTAATATGAACCTATACATAAGCATAGGCAAATACTTTTCACTGCTCTCATTTTCTCGGCTTGCAACTTATATGTATGACTGCATTTGCCACAAATAAGAATGGTTCAGTACTTGATTCTGGAGTTTCTCGCTTAGATTCTTTTCCAGTATATGAAATCCTACTCATTCCTTTGGATTATTCCTGTTTTATCACAATAGGAGAGGGCAATATGCTTTACTTTCTACTATCTTTAAGAGAAGCACGGTCAGGTGTCTGTCTACCTTTCTTGATGAGCTTTCTGAAATACTGTCTCTAAGGGATGGTGTTTCTAGAGGCCAGGAAATGATTCAGTAATGTGACAGCTCTGCTTAACAGCAAACTAGATCATATGGTGACTTTTAATGGAATTTCTTTCAGTAGTATGCAAAACAGGAAAAGCTTTTAGGGAATGGGGTAGACTAGCAATGACTTCTTTATTTTTCTAGTCTCTTTCCTAATTAAAATAGTCTTTTACTGTCACAAGTAAGTAATCAATCAAGTTACATTGTGTTAGAAACCTTCCTCTCTATAAAGTTTCATTACTGTTTCTAACTCAGGTTTTATCTAAAGAAACAGATGACCTTTTGAATTAAGTACTCTTGTTTTCAGAGTGACTGTTATTTATTTGTAAGTAGCATAGCACCGGTGAAATTTCGATTACTCAGCAAGGTATGAGTAACAACGTTTTTATTTAAAGCACATAATTTAAATATGGCTTGAAATGGCCACCTAACTCCTAAACCTGAAATTACAAATGCCAATGTGTATGCATATCTGACAGATGTATCCTCTTATATTGGCCTAACAAGCACTAGATAGTTTGTGATCTGTTGAGAGTTTCTTTTCTTTTATTTGCCTGCAATCTGGAGAAGTAAGTTTAAATAGTATTACTAGTGTCTTTGCATATTAATATTTTTTGGAAAGATTTTAAGTCATGTTAATGTGCACTCAACTCTTGTAAAAACTATAATAGAAAACTATGGCTTATAATACAGTTCATCTAGTTCATAGGAAATAGTCTGGAAGCTGTGTAAATATGGAAAAGCTATGTTAAAATCAGAATGATTCTGCTTAGTACTGTAGGGCACTTATCAATTACACATACAAATGGAAAACAGTTTTTACAGAACTCGCTTCTAAATGAGCTTCTGTTTCTCGTAGAAAACAAAATCTATGTAGGCTTCAGTGTTGCAGAAATCAGAGAGGGTAAGCTGATATTTTCATGCTTAAATCATTAGTGCTTTAAGTTTGTCTTACCTTTTGTCACCCCCACCAATTTTCTTTATCAAACAGTTCTTCATGTGAGGGGTCAGTTCTTCAAGGTCCTATTGTGGGGTTCTATTTCCTACCTCCCTCATTGTGTTTATAGCGAATGCACTGTTTGTATATAGAGAGAGGACATCAGAAACTCCACAACTTACTGGAGTTTAGTCTATGAAGAGCTGGTTGTAAACAAAGATGAGAAAAGGCCAATTTGCTTTGCACAGGAATGCTGTGTGGTGGGTTGATGAGTTGTTTTTGTGAGTTTAAATACTCTTTTTGCAATTTATTGCTGCTTTCTTAACCATTCAAACAAACCATAAATACTATTTCTATAAGATACGATGGTTCAGAAATCCTTGTATACATTTTTTAGCTTCCGTTGTAATTATTTTTAATGAAAATATGTTTTTTTGTAATTAAAACTTTTTGCAATTGAGCAAATTTGGCTCAGTGTAGAAGCCCAAAAGACTGCAGCATAATCTAAATGTTCTTAACGGCTACTCTGTGCCATGATTCCTGCACAAATCTGCAGCTGACAACACTGAAAAGAAAGTCTACATGCACATTTAGGGCATGTCTGTGAGGAACTGCATCTTCATATTTTTGGACTACTGTTGGTAGGTACTGCATTAAGGAACCCAGTGCAGAAAATTGATTCACTTCTATTTTATTTAAACATTAATGGTTTGAATCTCAAAGGAGCTTATATTTTTGATAATCAGGTCATATATTATTACTTAAAAATTAAGTAAGCAGTATTATTCAGCAAAACAAGAACTTTCAGAAATATTTTAGTCTCAAGGGTGTTTTGTGGTTTGTCAGTTGTGATCTCTGTTGACTAAGTATTAGATTTTTCAGAAAACGTAGTGTGATTTAGCTTTTCTCTGTAGTAGACCATTTCATAAAGTTTGAGATGAGAGGAGAATCAGAATTTTACTGTTTTAGAGACTTTTATCTTAGTTTGGAAGGCTGCTTTATAATTGCTCTAAGTTAAATCTTCAGCTACTGAGAAGAAAGTAGTAACATTTGACAGACAATTCAGTCTACATACATACAATCTGAATCCCTCTGGAGGCTTCCTCTCTCTCTCTCTTTCTACAGAGAGCCTTGGATGCGTAAAATAGGGCATTGGGATGCAGAAACTACAGTTTGCACAACTCAGATGCTGGCATTTGCTTTCTGAGCCTGTACTCGTGCAAAATACACATTCCCGCTCTGTAATTTTACCCATTAAGTTATGTGAGACAAAAACAGAGGAAATTTGCTTTTTTTGTTGTTAGTCTGGCTATTTGGCAGACAACACTAGAATACACATGCAATATACCTTAGGACATGCAGTCTCAACATGACACATGCATGCTAGCTTATCCAAGCCTCTGTAGCCTTTGGCCTGCTTTTGATGGTTTCTCCTACCATCTTGGGGAGATCTCAGGAAAACCCTGAGCCAGATAAAACTGTTCTGGCAGCAACAGCAGCCTAGTCTTCACCTCTGCCTTTTCCAGCTACTTTCCAAGTCACTAGGTCACTTGCCGAGAGTGTGCTTTGCATGCACAGCAGATCTCTTCCATGTGTGCTCAGAAAGCCAGAAACTTTTCGGCAAGCAGTGGCCTTCTTGTGCATTTGATCAGAGCATGCCTGAGAGCAAATTCAGCTTGCCTGAGAAATACTGTATTTTCGGAAGATGCATAAAAGGAATGTACTACATGAAGGGTCACTTGCACATTTTTCCTCCTAAACATTTATTCCCGTTGAGAAAGTTTCTAGTAAAGTTTTCTGTTTTCTCCAGGCTGCCTTTGGAAGAGGTGCATTTCAATGCAATGGGTGTTGAAACAAAAAGCAGTGAAGCTGTTGGGAGACTCCAGGGACTTTTCATTGTACAGCCTCTATCACAGCCTGAACCAGATTTCCCTGGATTTGGTAGTCAGATGCAGTCCATCAAAAAATGATAGAGCCAACAGCAGTTGAAGATATCTCAACTCATGTAAAAGTTGCCTTTCAAGCTATTTTAGCCTGGATCAGACCAAGGATTGGGTTTTTAGGAGAGGACAAAATGTGTATATTCCCTGACTCCTTTTAGTCTTTGATAGTTCAGCTGTTCTGGAGAGTAGTGCTAGGTCCTTGCTGAGGAAAGGACCAAAGTATAGTCAAAATATTTTAGCTTGGATCAGAGTGTCAGCAGTGAAGACAAGCTATGGCTGCTAATGTTTCTAGCATTTATTTTTAACGGTGATTAGCTATATGTTTCAAAATATCCTTTATCAGTGCAAGTCCATTCAGGAAACTAATAGACATTTTTCTTCAATAGCTGATGTAGCTGTCGGGAATTAAAAACACACACACACACACACACACACACACACAAAAGCATGCACGCACGCATGCACGCACAGGGCTACAACAGATTTTCTAACTTTAAAAGACAAACTTCAGTATTTAGGACAAGGAACTTGAGAAGATTATAGAAATTATATAAAAGAGAAGTGCTTTGATTATCTGGGAATACTGATGTCTGAATTTTCCTGTGCAGCTGGCCAGGATGCAAAACAAGTGATCACAGGAGAGACAATAGGAATGAAATGAAAAATGCTAACAGGCATGAAAATAGACCTGCAAGAAATGGCTGGTTACTACAGGTATCTGATAGGAACATAAAAATGTGAAGGAAAGTAAAATAGTTTCCTTTGCATACTGTATAACAGAGGCTTTGGCATTCAAAGAACTTTGGATACATTTGTACACAGATTTTAAACTCCAATTCAAATAAGTTTCTGTGATTTGCCTTAGAAGTTAACATGTTAATGGTAAAAATAAGTAATTTTTCAAAGATGTTTTTCAATTTAAGTGTTCATAACTCACATGTCCCCTATTTCTGTCTGCAAATTTGGGATAAAAAATAGGAGAATCACAAGAATGAAAGAAAGATGGTTAGCTTATCCCAGCATCCACCAACAGATAATGAAGATTTTTCTAAATGCTTTCTTTCCTTCTGTAATCAAAAAAATGTAAACGTGGCATATGTCCATCCAGAAAGTTAAAACAGATTCTGACAGATGTGATTGGATGCTTCCTTTTAACCTTTGGCTGCTTAGCTATTTCTTTGAAGTCATTCCTGCTACAGGTAGTGAAAGCTGGGTGCATGTTATTTTAGTTATTCCTCCTTCCCAAATGGGAAGCAGTTCTTCTATAATGTGCATTTTTTATCATCTGATTTATAGGTTTTGTTTGCTTTACCATTTTGTCCTTTTTTCTTTGCAGAAAAAAAAAATCTAGTGAATACCTTTGTCTAGATTGCTTCCTATTCTTTATAATATCTGCAAGGCTTTTTTTTTTTAAGAAAAGTTCAGACTTTATTGAATTGTAAGCCAGATATTCAAATGAGCATGTTCTTATTTCACCTTTGAAATGGATAGCTCTATTTAATTAGTCTTTTTTATTCCTTTTTTTTTTTTTTTTTTTTTTTGGCAGGATTAGTTTAAATACTTATTTCAGGAAATTTGAAGAGAACAGAGGAGAAGTTACCTTTTAAAAGATACTTGTTTACTCATTTCAGGGATTGCTCTATGTTGCCAACTAGAACACAGTCCATTCTTTCATAGTGAAAACATCTGTAGTCTTTTCCCCTTGAAAACAATACAGCTCCTCAGCTACCACACAGCCCAGTAAAGTCTTCAAGAAATTAAATAAAGAATAGTAGTATGAATGAGATTTCATAAGATATAAAATGAAGTACAGAAGCGCAAATAGCAACAAGATTTTAGGATGAAGAGGACTATAGGTCTGTATATATTTCTTATCCTTGCTGAGTTATTGTATATTTAAGATAGTAATGTCAAAAACATTTTTTCAAACAGTAATCCGATAACTATGCACCTTCTGCTTAGTATCTCTATATTGTGTCATATCTGTTTTTTATGCTGTGGCTACAAAATCTATTTAGCACCATTTGAGTTCTGTAGTATATTGGACAATATTGCACAACAGATAGAATTTAGCTCTGTGACTTGGCACAGATTTTTTTTTTACAAAGGCTGAAATCTGTTAAAAATTCAAAAAATATATCCCTATTATAAAATGTACAGGTCAAGCAAATTAATTTACTCATTGGAGCCAAGTTTTTTCGATTCTCTAAAGAAATGTACATTACCTTATGGCTACATGTGGGCAGTCTACACTTGATTGCTCCCAAGTTATTACAAAAATCTCAAAATAACATAATGTGCATTTTAAAACATCTGTTATTGTCTGTGTCTTTGGGGGGAACAAATATGTTAATTCACCCTCTGGTCAATGAGAACTTAGTGTGCTAAACAACAATATAACAGCAGATGTACAATAAGGGCCAGAAGGCTGGAAAATATTGGCTACTGCCTCTTCCTTGGTAACAGGAAATGAACAGCTCATGATATAATCTGTCTAAATACTTCTTTGTCATTCTTTGCCTTAGTCTGCCATGAATTCAATAAGACAGCACTTTATTCCTTTGCACCATCCATATTTCATCACCTAAGTTTTAGTGTTTCTTTTACACAGTAGTGCTTTTGTATCTTTTGTTATTGAAGGCAAGTATTTTTCTTTTGGTTTTGAACATTTCATTTTACTACTTTTGTGGCATTTCCATACTTTTGAAGAGTTCTGGAGATAATAATAAAATCATGCTTATGAGCTTTAAAACATAAAATTAAAACAAAATAAAAAAGTAAAAAATGCTTCAGTCTAGTCCCAGAATGTTTCTAAAAGATTCATCCTTTTCCTTCGCAAGCAAATATTTTTATCTGATTGAAATAAATAAAATAGCACTTCTCTATTTTTCATAATATTCTATTTTTTGCATCACTTGGCTAATAATTTTGTATTTTATTCTTATAATAGGTCTTTCCAGCCAAATAGTTTTCCACAGTATTAGTCTCTTCTTAAGGTGAATGGAACATCAGTTTTTGTACAAGAACATTTTATCTCTGCATATTTGATGAAGACACTATCTAATCCAAATGTGGTAAAACTTACAGCAGATCCAGGGAAATATATAAGTAAAAACTTCCTGAAAGGAATACTATGAAAATGATATCTGGTACTTTGGCAAAGCATTATTAATTGGCCTTTAGATATACATACAGCAATATGACCATCGTACTATTGAAAATCTCCATGAATTAAAATGCAGAAATAATGTTTGTCCTATTTCCTTTCAACCATTAAGAAAGCATACTTGGTGAAGCTGGCATATATGTTATTAATTAATGATAATGGTGTTTCTTATTTGTTGACCATATGCAGATTCCATTTAACAGGGAGAAATTGTTCTGGCCACTTGAGTTTTTCTCTAGCTTCTTAAATGCTGTGTGTTTTTTCAGGCTCATTGGTTTTGATAGTACTGGCACATTCCCTCTGTTATACCAGAAGGTCCTAAGCTGCAGTCTCCTTCATTACAGAGCAAATGCTCTACAGCCAAAGACTTGCTCAGGTGTGCACTTTTGACATTTCAGCAACCTTGCCTTCCAGCTGTGTATTACGTTTTATCTGGCTATACAGAAGGACTTTGGGCATCTGTTATCTGACTAAGCATAAAATGCTCAGACCCAATATAGTTGTTCCTGCAGAAGTTTTGCTTTGGCATTGAGTACTTACAAGATCTGATTGTTTGGGACTTTACCCTGTCATTTTACACCAACAAAAGAAGGAAAACTACGCACCCTGAGAGAGGCACAAACTTCTGTAAATTGCCAAACCTCTGTAGGCAGTTAGCTGTCTCCTTTCTAGCAATGGTGTTTTAATATCTCAAGAGCTGTCTTTTCATATCTCTGACATGCTTTATCATCTGTCATGATAATCTGAGACATTGTGCTACCTTGGTAGCAGGATTTGTCCATAGTTTTCAGAGCTGCTCTGTCAATGCACATGATTGCCTCAACGTGTTTTTCACTGTGGTGAGGCTGGAAGGGGATTTCTGTTTTCTTTCTGGTGATGTTCAATCTGAGCTGCTTGGCACCACAATCAACACAGTCTGTAATGTGCAGTGCTTTATATTGTGCGTGTGCAATCAAGGCCCAAGTGTTGACAAGAAGTTCTTAAGAGATTCTGTCATTCCACCTGTCTTGATGACCTTTCCATCCTGCCATAATGCAAAAAAGAATAAAGCAGATTTACAAATTTGTCTAGGCAGCAGAATTTTTGCAGGAACCTCTAGATACCATTGCAGTTACTGGTGTTAGTTTGGCCAAAATGGCAACACTGAGTATGGAGCCACATATATCTCTGTGCATTATGTGCCAGTTTGGCTGCAGAAATCATGGCCACTTTGACTTTCTTGAGAGATTTTTTTTAGCAACTTCACTGCATTATCCAAACAGGGATTTATCCCACAGCTGAGACAAGTCCTGGCATTTCTCTCAGCATGAACAGCCTTCTTTTTGTGATGGCATATGATGTTCACATCATCCTCTCCTTATCCCACATGGGGATAAACATCTGCACTGATATTCTGATCAGAAGATGATGTTTGTGTAACTGTAGATCGTATTTTTCTGCGGGCACGACATTAGCAGCTCCTGGCCTGCCATGTAACATCTTTTAAGAGCTTTAAGAGCAGATTTTAAAATTGTTGCTAGATGCTTCTAGATGGAGCAGTATATCATTTCAGCTTGAATAGAGAAAAATATTTTATCAAAACGTTGAAAACTTCAAGGCTGGTTATCTGGTATTTCCTTTTGATCAGCCAATAGGACTTGATGATCTTTGTTGCAAAGTGGCATAGACCTATAGATTTTTATTTATAACTTTTTATAGAAATTTTTGAAATCTTCCTGATCTGCAAAAGCCTTTGTTGAAAAGCTTCTTCAAAATCATGCCAAACTTCTGTTTTAATTTCCATCACTTTTTATGACTTACAACTAAGGCTTCCTGTTTAGCTGCATAACAAACAGCTTTTTTGTTTGCCAGTTTTCTTTTCTGTTTTTCACCAAGCAGACATAGATTTTAATAACAGTCACAGATGGAACTATCATTGTTCATTCCTGATCTTTGACAAAACCACTGTGTTACCATACTTGTTTCTTAGAATTTTTCTATGCTGATCTGATATCTTTTGTTGGGTTTTGCAATTAAGCTTGAGCAGAGTTATCCTTAGTTTGCAATTATTTCTAAGTATATGCCATTTTGAATAATATCAGTCTAACTTTTTATGAAATTCAGTTATCTGAATTCAGCAGCATTCTCTATTTCATCAGGAAATAACATTCAGTATCTCGTTAGTCTATGATCAGACAAATAGTCAACATCACGTATGAGTACAGTAACTCTGACATTACAAGCATCAGTTTGATTCACAGTAAAATAGTAGTCACAATGCCAATGTTTAAATCTTGGTAGTATCTATGTCATCTTTTATCATTTTAGTGTTATGTGTCAGTACTGATTTTACAGGTAAAAATTGCTGAAGAACTTGAAACCTGTGGCACACCTGAGGATTAATAGACAGGGTACAATTACACATTGTAATACCAAGGAGATTTTGGAGGAAAAGGTCTGAACCAAAATTTTAGGAAGTCTATAAAGATCCTACGACGATGCTTAGAGTTATAATTGAAAAATAAACTTTTTATTTGTTAAAACATATCTATCAGTTTCCTCAACTGGATCATTAGATTACTAATACATTTCAGGTGTTATAAAATTATAGTAATATAGAGAAATTTTCTACTTTGTTACATACTGCTCTCAGAATTTAAAAATTGAAACAGAATTATACCAAAAGCTACACACATATTTAGAAATCCTGATATTTCAAAGAAGTGTTTTTGGTAGGCAAGAATATTTAGAACCTTTTTATTCAAGCCTCTTTCATTTATTTTTAATTAATTATCAATTATTTTTATTTAACCTTTCAATAAAACTTGTGTATACAAACTATTTCAGTAAGTATCTATTTATCTCTATATTTATATACAAGATTGTTGTTTGTTCATTATTTATATAATTTTAAATGAAAATGAGCAATCACTAAAAAAGTAATGTTATCTACTTTCTTGTTTAAATCATCTTTTTAATATTAATTTATAGTGCTTTCATTACAACCATGTAATGTCCATTAACATCTGACAAGAGAGTCAGGGTGAAAATTTTGCTCAGAATTATAAAACCTCATGGATATAGCCAAGATTGCTTGATGTATTTGCTGCAACATAATGTGCCTGGAAGTCTTATTGGCACATATGCAGTATAACATAGTAATATTTAGCCAAAAGCAGTTCATAACACAGGAAGTAGCAAAAAAGGTATTTATCATTAACATCAAGCCACGCACCTCATTCAGCTCAAGGTGGGAAAGGCTTCTTTAGGTCATTGTGTCTGTTTTCACTTGCCTCATGGTTATTCTGGATCCTCTTACTCTGAATACTCTTTTACTTTACTTCCACTGATACTAACTGTGATTTCTATTACTAATAATAGTGTCTTCTAAACAATTCACCATGTCTAGGACAAGAGACATAATCGTAGTTAGGCCTGGAAAGACAAACTGGCATAAAATCATTGCCAGAATGGAAACCTTTTAAGAACTCTAGTAAGCTGATAACCTGCTGAGTTTACGGTACCTCAGTTATCCTGCTTCTACCTGAAGAGAAGCAAATGGTGAACAAAAGACAGAAATTAAAACCAGAGGTATCTGATGTAAAGACTTAATCTGTGGATCCTTCTCATTTTTTCAAAACTAGGTATCTAAACATCATCATTTTCATATTTTTTTTGCAAGCTGTAGTGCATGTACTCTGCACATGAGCTTTAACTGCTGTTTCAAATGGTCATTACATTTTAGAAAGATATAGCCATTTCCAGGAAATTCTGAACTACAATCAGTTCCTTAGACACATTTAGTCAAACATCAGAAACAGGCTTAATATTAAAAACATGTAAGATGTGGTTTTGATAGGCAGATTTAGAAAAGGGTTCAAAGAAAGTAATTGCATCTGAATTCTCCACTTAAAGTCTTAAAAGTCTCTGCTTAAAAGTTTAAAAGTCCCCTCAGGATGACTTTCAACTTAGTAATGATTTTGCTCAAAATTTCTGAATGGATGCACATCTATTTCTGAGAAAAGGAGATACGTCACAGTCACAACAAAGTGCCCGGAAGAGGACAGTAGATAATGAGAGAGCAAATGAGCCAGATATGGTAGATGTTAGAATAGTCTGTAAAATTCAGTTGCAGATCTGATGTTTTCATTTTCCATGGTTCTAAACCAAACACTGGGTGCCAGCCCACTTTCCAAAATCTGTGGGTTTGAATGCGGGAGATTCAAACCCCAGCTCTGAATCAGTGCTCTGTGGCTCAGAGCCATCACTAATGCTGAAGCATAATACAGCTATGACAGTGTAAGAGATGTGTATTTATATGCAGTGCTCATGAAAATCCCAAACAACACTAATGATGTTTTATTTGAGAGTCTTTGATGTTAATAAGAGATAGGCTTATGCCAAGTCTGGCACATCAGAGTTTGAACTGTATAAAGGCAGCAGCCACAGCCGCTTTGTTCTGCATGAGGGCTTATATGTTGAGAGTGAGATTGTGCTTACAGTTGGAACAGTGTAAAAACATTTTCAGAGGCCATAATGTTGTTTCATGTCAATTATTTTTTGAACAGGGCTGACTGTCAACCAGCTGACAGTTTTCAAACTAGTGGGAAATGAAGAAACAGATTTCCTCCCCCTTTTTGTACCAGAGACTGTAGCCAGTAATGTCCTGACCCTGAAAGACTTCTTTGAAATTGCTTTGTTTTATGATCTAGCTAGAAATATTTTTTCCTAGCCTCCATCTTGTTTTGGTTTGACTTGGAAAAAAATCTTATATTCCAAACGGAAGCATTAACAAAACACGTTTGATTTCATGAGCAGGAAGTAGGAAAACCTAGCCATATCTGAGAATACTTATATATACTCCAGCCACTCAGAAATATAATCTCTCCAAAAAACTTTAGGTTTGCAGGGTTATTGATATGATTTTATATATGTATATATGGCTTAAAATTGCAAGTAATACAATTTTGAAATAGTCATAATTAAATTGTCAGAACTAAATGTTTTGATGTTTTGGGGATTTTCTCCACCAAAGAATTTCCATTTTCTGCTCAGTTTAAACTTCTGAAAACAATTTTTAGAGTCAGCATCAGATTATGGTCACCTAAGCTTAGATATTTAAAAGGTAGACATCAACATGTAAATGAAATTCTAATCTCACATTATTGTCAATGAAAATCTAAGGCTTGATTCAGTTACTCCTGATAGACACCTGATAGCATTAGAGATGTCTCTGGGGGCTGAGGACATCTGCATCAGGTTGGCAGATATGACACAAGACCCATGGGAGATCCACACACTTCTGGGCTGGCAGCTGAAGGCCAGGCAGGAAATCAGAACATGTCAACATTAGACATCAGGTTTGGACAAATGAATTCAAGCTAAGAGAGAGGTATTTAGCTGGCCTTTGCAAAATGTGTCTAGTTTAGAATGAGCTCAGTAGCTCTCTAAACCCATTGACTGGGTGACAAGATTGCCATTGATCATAATAGCAGCTTTTGGCACTGGAACGTAACCTGCTCCTTCTCTCAAATGGCTATGTTCAGTCACCTACACAGACAGGCTGTCCCATCTGAGGTGAACTAAGATATTCAAGATACTGTACAGGGCTGAGAGGAGACTTATACGGCATCCAATATGACATCTTTTTCACATGCAGCTGGAGGTAAGGCAGGATGTTGTGGGACACCTCAAAGGGCACTAAGTGCCTATGTTTATGTAAATGAACTGAGAACAAAATGCCTGCAGCTTTCCTGTATATTTTCTGTTCCAGTTGTATATATGAGAATAGTTTCTGAGTCATGATTTTTTTTTTTAGAAATGGGGTCTAAATATTTAATCATTTGATGGTATCTCATTAATCTCATTATCAAAACAAACATTTTCACTAATTTTGTACAACTTTTGCCTGACCAAAAATAAAATGTCAGTGAGGAAACATTAGGTGATGAACCTCATATCAATAATATACTTTGTAGGCAAGGAAGAAGATTAAATTTTCATTTAATCATACTGAATCAGGAGTGTTTCCTGGCTTTGAATGAAGTTCCACAGCAGGAATTGATACAGCTTCCTTATTGTACCAAATTCTGCATTATTAACTCAATTTATCATGTAGTAATTTTTACAAAAAGAATCAGGTTTATCCATGGTATTAAGCATTTTTTTCTTAGCGTAACTAATGTAGGTCAGTGAAGTATCTCTCTTCTTTTCCATTCATTCTCCTACTACATTCAATTCAAGTTCATTGTTCAAATTCAAGTTCGTTCAAATTCCATAGAACTGATATTTTATTGTCATAACAATAAAATTATTACAAGTCATCCTCACCATCCTCCAACCTGAGCAGCCAGGAAAGTAATGTTTGTCCAAGATCACCTAAGCAGTCAACAACACAGCTAAAATCAGAAATGCAATAATTGCTGGTAATGGACTACCACAGTCAACCATGGAACAAATAGGAAAATAAGCCATACTCACTCTAAAAATAGAACCTCAGTATGCAAAAGGTTCGATGAAACATATTAAATAACATTCTAATTACATTCTAATACTCTAACATAGCCAACACTTTCATATTTGGATACCTACGGTTAGGTATTTGTTTCTACCATTAAACTTCGAAATATAAGGCCTACTTTGAAAGAGTCTGTTACCATCCTTTTGAAGTTTCATTCTTTGTTTTTGTATTTTTGGTTGTTTTCTTCTGTTGATGAAAGAACTATTCACTTTCATTTCACATTTTTATCACTGTGGCCTAAAATATTTTGACAGATCCCAAAATTCACTTCATTGAGTCAGATTCTGAATACATACTTTAATAGCATTTAGCTAGTTAGCCGCTGTGTTATCATACATAGATAGTTAAAAACTATACCTCAAGTCCTTTTCACTGAATGAAACAAGCAAGTTAATTAAGCAGGATACCAACAGCATAAGCAGAATGAGCAAGTCATGCCTGGATGAGTGCCTACTATATAGCCTCTGTCTTCTAAGTCATTCAGGGCTCTTGCTAAGGAGCAACTGCTGAAGAGGCAGAACTTAGTGCATCTCTAACAGAAATCCTCATGTGGATAACACTCAGTAACACTCCATTTAACTGAATAGGCTGTTTCACAGTGTTGGGAGACCAGAATTTCTAGCCATTGGAACTAGCAGTATTCTGAAGTCACTTATGTTTGAATTTTTTAAAAGACCCAAATGACTACCTTTAAACATTTTGTATGCAATCAGATTTTATGTGTAATCTATTCTTGGAAGAACCAAACATTGATGAGCCAAAATATATTGTCTCAAGTCCAAAATATTTGCATAGCATCATTGAAAATTATTATATAAAATGTTAAATATATTAAAATGTTACATTATAGCTTTATAATATAAATGATAAAATTGAATAAAATCACAATGTTGAATGTAAATACTGTAAGGACCACAAAAGAAAGTATTTTTGTACTAAGAAGATAGAACCAGAAAGTCTAAAAGATTTGTTTCCATATCCTTTTTTCCAGAGTTGACATATTGCCAAAAATTGAAATTCTGATAAAGCTACTTTTGCCAATGTGCCATATTTAATCCAGTTTTAGCATTTAAACTTCCACCTGCAGACTCTTTTCAGCCCTCCTAATCAAATTAACTTGAACTGGTGACTTTCTATTAATTAAAGTTGAGAGACCCACTGCATTCGTGCTCTAGAGAACTCTCTTCAGTGCTTACATCATTGTAACATACATATTCTTTTGGGAAGCATTAATAGAAGCAGGAAATCTGCTAACATTTAGAATGGATAAATGAGATTACTGAAGAAATTCCTTTCCTACAAATGCAGCTTTTAAGAAAAAAATATTTACAGTATCTAGAAGCACTATAGAGTAATTCAAACCACATTTTATAATGATGTACATGATATAAAGATTAGGCTAATCCTTCAATTTTATTCCTATTTAATTGTTTATATTAACTCATTGTTTTAAGAACTGATAGTTAAGATCTGATTTTAGGCTCCAGTTCAAGTGATTAAAAAGTCTAGCTTATAATATTAGTGACTGAACATCATTAAGTTGGTAGTTTAATACGTGTAGAATATTTTGTACAAAAATGCATAAAAAAGATATTGAGGTTGTAAAGGCAAGTGTTAAAAATTTGTGTAAAACAATTACTGTTGAAATTACATTAGCATAATCAGCCCCAGGGAAAATTAATCTTAGAAAATTTCAACTCGAAAAGTAAAAATCTGGTGATGAATCAAAGAGCTGGAGAGGGAGGTATATAATGAATAGCATAGGCCAAGATTAACTGTAAGCAAAATTACTTGTTTCACCTACAACAGAGGCCTGATTCTTTTTAGAGTTCCCTGAGGCTGATTCTAATGAAATTTCAACAATAACGTTGAAGTTTTGCTCTGTCAGCATGGACTGTGTCTCTCTGATATAACTTAGTGGCCCAATGTGGTAATTTTCATATCAGCAAGAAGCTTGGTCTATAGGTAAAGTAGGGTTTACTGTAGAGTCATGTTTGTGGTTTGGTTTCAGTCAATTGTGCTTATTGTGAATATACTGTTTTCCTGATGTTTGGGATCCATTTGAATGGAAATCACAGAACAGGCTTCTTCAAAATACAAGTGTGACCTGGAACCAAAACAGTGAGGGTCTGGAATGGAAAATGTAATCTAAATCTAAATTCCGTTATGAAAGTTAAAGACTCTCTTTGTAAGCCAGTTCATGTTTCTTTTCCTTTTCCTTTTCCTTTTCCTTTTCTTTTTTCATGTCTTCCTCCTTTTTATTCTGAGATAGTCCGTTGCTAAATAAAAATATGGAAAAAGTATGTTTAAATTATATGTCTAAGTTTCTGAGTGTCCTGGTTACACAGTTTTTATTATGCAAGTGTCCCATTGGTATTATATCCCATAGACTTCTAGGAAATTTTCTGTGTTCATCAGAAATAACGACTTAGAATAACAACCAAGTGTCCCAATATCATGTGGGGAGGTATCTCAGCTCATAAAAATGCATCATCCCAGTGAGATAAGTATTGTGTGAAAATATATTCCTAGTATAAAATCAGATCATTGTAGACTGCTTCATTAAAGGTTATACTCCCCTGAAAACAATTTTTTTTTTTTCTTGGCTACCTAAAACTTATAGCATTTGAAACAGTATTCTGAAGAAATTCTGAAGAAATATTTCCAAATTAAAATAGGATTAGCTAAAACAAACAAACAAAAAAAATGGCCTGTTATATTAGTAGAAATAAAAGTTATGTCAGATTTCAGTAGTAAATACTGTCAATAGAAGTCTGCTTTTTATTCTGGATTATTTCACTCTGGATGAGTCTAAGTCTCCTTATTCCTGATTAATTCATACAATTTGTACAGATTCTAGGGAAATGCAAAAGATAAAATCATCCATACAGTATCCAGTCCAAACTTATCAAGGGCTTTAAATTTAATTTTAGTATTGAACTTAAATTTATTATTCAATTTTGTATTAAAACATATGTATTTTATGTATATATGTATATATAACATGCATATATATAATGTACCCAATACATTAAAGTACTTCAGCATGTTTTCCCATCTTACACACACACACACACACACACACACACTCTGGAAACACAGATGAGTTGGCACTATTGTAATCAGCATTGTCCCTGATGTTCTATGTCCTATATTAATACTGGTCAGTATTTTTGTGGTATCTATTTGTGGATTTTCTTGTTTCTTACTTTGGTTTGAAAAGAGATCTTACAAGGCAAAAAGGAAGCATGTCTGAGTTCAAACATACAATATTAAGAGACAAATATTAATCAGATACTGGGGAAAGCAGCATGATGTGTGAACATAAGGTAGTAGATCTTAGAATATAATACATGCTAATCTTGAAATTTGCAACATAAAAGTACAAATCATTATTCCTTCACATGTTTCTGAGTCAGACAGTATGTTTGTCTTCCCAAGAACTCATTTGTCATTTAAAACATCCTCTTGCAACTCCCACTCCTGCCTTAGATGCAGGAGGCTTGTGTGAGTTGACTGGTGAAAAAAACAACCTTGGAGCTATCATAAGCATATTCAGCATTTGCTCTGTACCTTCCTTATGAACACTTAGGCTGCTCTATCTGTCAATAAGGAGTGGGATTCCTGGAATAATTGCCTGAATTGGAATAACATAGAAGAAAACTATTATTTTGCAAACTTTCTCTTGCCTGGGGAATTGTTGCTGGGAGCAAATGATTCAGAAATTATGAACAGTGCCTCACCAGATCAAGCATTGATGCAGGCACCTGCTTTCTGGGACTGATAAGGACTACTGAATACTCCTTCCTCTTCCAATCACGTTAGTTACATGATGCTATTTTTCTTTACTTCCCACTCTGAAGTGTGTAAACGGGATGGGTGGAGTAAATTATAGAATTCTTTTTGAAGCTTAGGAAGTTCTCAGTGCACTGCTCATGTAATGGAGTGTCTTGGTCACTGCTGATCTAAACTTGAAATGAAGGTCATGGCATAACTTTCCTGGAAGAGGGACAGGGAGATTGTTGGGTGGGGCCAGGGTTGGACTTGTTTCAGTTCGCCTTACACGTATGTCTACATCTGAACTAGGATTCTTTGTGGTCAATAGAGAGAAATAGGTAAAATGGGAAGTAATCCTACTTTATGTTTGCTTTAGAATGAGATGAATTACTCCACATAGTCCTCCACTGATTATAACATGATTAACTCTCATACAATCGTTACACTTCAGATACCTAAAGTTTAATGAAACGAATTTGTGTGTCTGATTTCTGGTTTAGAAAAGGCCTAAACTCCTTTTTTCATCTCTTTCATCTTCAGAGAAGGCCATAGGGTCACTGAAACACTTCTGAGATGAGTATGGAGGCTTTGGTGAAAAAGCAGAGCACCCTCAGGAAGACTGTGGTCTTCATCGCTAGATTCTTTCCCATGAATGTCAACAAAGTTGTGGACAAGTTAAACCACAGGCATTTTGTCTTACATCTCTCCTGTACTGAGAAAATGAACAGAAGGAAAAAAACCTCATTTCTCTTGGCACTCTTTTCTTGGTTGCTCTTTACACCTGCAAATCTCTATATTTTTAAAAGAGCGACCTTGAAGTCATGCCATGAAGTCATACCAGTTTTTGACGATTTGGCCATTTGGGATGCTAAATCCCTTTGGGGTTGTGTCTTTCTTTTAAATAGAGTGCAGTATACTAATAATGACTGATAATTAATAAAAATGAACACTAGTTACTACAAAAGACATCATACGCTGCTTTTCTCTCTCACTCCCTCCTAACCCCCCACCTTCTGGAAGCAATAATCTCAGCTGCAAGAATTAATCCTAGAGAGACCCAATGCAGACTAAGTCATATACTTATTAGTTGTCCTGTGTTTTACTTGCTCCTAATCAAGTGTTTTTGGCTGGAAATGAACAGAGATGAGTAGAAATAGGAGCGCCTCCCATTCCAGAAAGCTGTTTATGGAAGTAATATTTTAGAGCTCACCCTTTCAAATCAACAGTTTCCTATATGTTCTTCCATCCCAGCTGTGTAGCTAACTTCCAGCCACAGAAGAAACCAATGGTTTTTCCTTTGCAAGTTGCAGTTCCCAATGAAATATATAAAAATATATATTGATTCCTTTTGCTTCCCTGCCATCTGCTTCTAATGTCTTTTTTCTAAACTTGGGCTTCAGCTCCTAGATTTTTATCTTATTCTCCAAAAAAGTTCCTATAGCAGCAAATGTCATTGCAAATTGAAATTACAATAAGTTAACACAGCAGAGAGAAAGAATATTCAGTTAGGCTCCCGTTTGTCCCTAGATCTGCTCAACTTCTTCTTTATATCTTTTCTCTCACAAAGCTCAAATGTTATTGATACATCACAGGTGGTTTCTGCAGGGCCAGATGTGGGGTAACATAAACCATAGATATCAATGCTCCTCAAGTCCAAACAGAGGTAGACACTGACGTTAAGAATTAAATATGCCAAGTATTTTATTATTGCAAAAGACTTATAATATCCATACTCCATTAAAACCTTTGAGTTTTTGATTAAGAACTCAGACATTGGACTCCTATTTATGATAATACTTTACTTTTTTCCAGAAAGTGTGTTATGGACATCAACCTTCCCCCCCCCCCCCCCCGCCAAAATGTCTGTGAAGTAGATAATAATTATTCTTCATTTTTGCAGAAACCCTTGAAAATACTGCCAGAATATAGAGAGAGCTAGTGTCAGTACTGAATTAGACAATGTTTTATTGCCATGCTTAGAACAGAATTTCCGAGAACTTCATGATTATGAAAGAAGCTCAACCTAAATGCAGGATATGGAAAAGGATGTGGTATGTTCACCCTCCTCCCATCCCCATCCATACATCCATACCTCTTGAATATTACAACAGATCCTCTTAGGCCACAGAAGACTTCATTTGATCCGGCTTTGGGTCTGACCTTGTCTGTACAATGAATATGGAGATTCCCACAGAACATAAACAACAGCGAAAACTGAAGCCTAGATTCTATTTTTACAAACAACTTGTTTCCTCACTTTTTATTTTTCAGATCAGATCCAGAAGGAATGAGAGTTTTACTGTCTGAATGAAGTTCCTTCCTCTGTCCTCCCTCCCCTCTGCCTGCCCCCAAAAAGAAAAGATAATTTACTGGGATAGAGGTTAAGCCTGGACATTTGCAGCACCCACAGGTTCCAGAGACAAGTACATATAACTTTATTTGTAAATAATTTTATTTCTAATATACTAATTCATTGCAGAAAGCAAGCATAAATACTCAGAAATGCTCAGAAGAGCCCAACTCCTAACACAGAGTTTCTTCAGTAAAGAAAGCCAACAAGTCCCATTCACAAAATTCTTTACATTTCTTGTGAAAGAATTACCGTTTCTAATTTCTAATGACTTCTGAAAAGCAGGTCAGATGAACTATCTTCAGTGCTAGTTTTCTAATCTTGCATGTAGTAAGCTAATTACCCATCGGAGCTGAGAGTATTCAGCATTAGGACCTTTCCCAGGCTCTGGGCTGCACTCTTTCAATGTGCACTGCCAGTCTATCAGCTGTTAGCTGGACCTTGAACAACAGCTGCCAGCAATTGCAAACATCCGGCCTCTACTGAGAGGCATAAAGAGCCAATTGATAGGAACAAACTTCAGGACACATAGGAATGCCTGCACAATTATAAATTAATTCTTTGAATTTTAATAGTTTTAATGGAATGGGAGAGAAAGAAAAAAAAAGTCTATGTTAAGCTAAGTGAGAGTGTGATATCCCCAAGATGATTCCAATGTTTTTTAAATGTTACTGAAGTGTACTTGGCTTTAATCCTTTCTGACCTTCATTTCCTGTGCATCTACCCTTGTAAGCAAGTTGCTGCAATACTCTGATAAGCTGCTTAGCCAAACATTATTTGGCTCTAACAGTGGGCTGATTTGTTTCCTTGTCAAAGGAGAGCTAAACCAGTTATTCTGCCTTCAAAGCATCAGGTGATAGACTAGATGGATATGTTGGTCCTTCATGACGGGGAACTGATGCCCCTGCCAAGCACACTCTCTGGTAGTACTACAATAAGTAATTTTAAAAATAACTTCATGATAGCTTTGGCGTTTCAGCAGATGAGCGCCGCTTGGTCAGGAGAGAGCTCTGCTGACTGAGTTAACAGTGCCAGATCAGATAGAATTTCTTAATAAAATATTTCTGTGGCCAATCTCCTTTTAAAAAATGAACATAAAGGGAAAAAAAATAGTTTCATGCTGCTAGAGATGACTAAATAATTGCTCTGTGGCTAACGGTCAGTTATTGTGACCATCTGGCTTTTGCTGCAGCTAATGCAGCATTTCAAAATGGGTCATTATAAGCCTAGAGCTCGTGAATGAAGTATGTTCTAACAGAGGAAAGCCACATTTAAATGGTTGCATTAGGAACTCCAGCAGACACAAACAAGACAATTCAGACCATAGGTCCTTTTCTCCGACGTCTGTGAGAACTAGAAGACAGAAACAACAGCATGAGCTTGTAATGGAATGTCATCCTTTACTCTGAATTTCCTGGCAGTCATTCATCTGAGTCACAACTTTAACAGTGTTTAGTTTTTTTTTCTTTTTTTTCCCCCATGTGAATCCCCTCACTGTGTTTTTCATTTTTTCTTTTCCATTTTTTTTTTTTAAAGGAACAGTCTCGCTGTCTTACATAAACTTGTAGAAACACATTCTGTGGGTATTTTAAAAATGCTTTTTTTTCAGATTTGAAACATAGTCTTCTCTTCATTAATAGGCAAGCCCAACCAACTCCTTTTTAGCCACATATGGGCTCTTGGCAGGCAACCTAATGTTTTCTTGTTATGGATCTGGAGACAAGAGGGAGAAGTGCACAGGGTTAATACTTCCTGCAGGGAGCAAAGCCCAGCTCTGTGCAAGCTGCCTGTATAGAAGCAGAAAGGCATTGGAAAAGTACATGTAGGGGCCAAGACTGATGTGGGGCCATAAAATCTAATACTGAACAAACATTTCCACCCTTCCTTTCTTTACAGATGGATCACAAATTCATGCAAAGATAAATTCAGATACCAATCTTCAGTGGACTCCTTGGAATAGGTTTTCTCCTCTCCTTTTCCAACAATGCATTTGAACACTCCTAGCCATGGAGTCACTCTAAAAAAATATTATATCATCTGTTTTTCAGAGCAATGGGGGCTCACATCTTATTAATTGCAGTAAATCAGGCCATGTGTAGTCCAATTATTTCCCTCCTCTTCAGTTGGAAAAGGTTCCAAAATTGTATCTGTCCCTTCAATCAAGTTTTATTTGCTGTAGAGACAAAATTCAAGATGTGCTCTAAGGGTTTTTATATTATTAGTGGATTTTTTATTTATCTGATCTGATCTGAATCATCACTGATCATTTGGCTGTTCAGCTAAAAGGAAGGTCTGAGGCTGAGCATGTTGCTCTTATATTGGCAAACCCCACACTGAAACAGAAAGTGTTGTTGCTTACTTTGGATATCTGTAATATGGATCTTTCCATCCGAGCTACCTATCTAGATTCTTTTGTATTCAGCTGAAGGAAATAGACCCTTCCAGGACTCAAGTTATTGAAATTCTATTAGGTATCTAACCTTGGATAACATGAACTTCTGCTCAAAACTCCATCCTTTACCTGTAAAAGAACTCCAGATGAATAGCTAAGATAGATCAGCCTACATTGTAGGGGGGGATGACTTTTTCTCCCAGGGTTTTACATGTAAAAGGGGTCCTGGAAGAAAACACAGCTGGTAGATTTACTTTATCATACTGAGCAGAAAACTCAGACAAGAAGATGGTGGTGTTTTTTTTTTTTTTTCCTAGGATGGGATTTTTTTATTATTATTTTTTTGTTTTGTTTTGTTTTGTTTTGTGAAGCCAGTGGGAACTGTAGGAATTTAGCCTCCCCAGAGATTTAGTGCAAGGAATAAGGTAATTTTTATTAGTACTCTGAGACAGGTCCCCGCTTGTCTGCTTCCCCTTTTTATCTCTGCATTCGAGTTCTTGCTGTGAAGGTTAAGGCATTTTACCCAGTGATTCTTTAATGCAGAAAGTGTAAGGTCCTTAAGCAAGAAATGGAACGTAAGACGCCCTTCTCCTGCCAGGGGAATGCAAGTGTATTAACCGCCAGGCAACACTTAGGCTCTCCTTTGTGTTTCTCACTGAAGGATTTTTGCACAGTAGCCAAACATTTAAAAGGAGAGGTGGAGCGTTCCCATCCCAGTCCCGGCTTTGCACACAGACTGGTTTCTGAAAGAAGAAGTGAATACAGGCAGGCTAGGACAAACCCATGGCCTCTCCCCAGCTGTTTTTTGAAATGGCTGTTCATGTGACAGCAACACTGTGTGCTGAATTTGGTTCCGAATTTGGTACCACTCTAGGTGTGGTCTAATCCTCTTCCTCTCTGCTCCCTCCCCCCTCCCCATGGCATACCCACTTCAGCAGAGCGAGGCACAGGGAAACCTCTTTTGCTGGATCCAAACAGCCTGAAGCATGAGATAGGCACCAGGATCCCCAGCTTAGCCTGTACAGCTGAGCCAAAATATCTCTTAACAAGTACAGTAGCAGAACTTCAGGCATCTAAATATATTTTTTTGAACAGTCTTGCATTGATCCCTGGGGTCTATGACTTTTTAGACAGCTAAGTTAGCTGGTGTCCTAAGTCAGTCATGATTCCTGTGTATAGCTCACTTGCCTTGTGGGGTTTTTTGGATCTTCTCCTCAGTCATCAAACTAGTGGGATTTAGCAACTTTTAGCAAAATTCTTCAATGTGTAGGAAACAGAGTACAGTTATTGTTGAGACATGCATAAATGTATTTGGCCTGAACAGAGTAGAATATATTTTACAAATATAAAGGAAGAATGCTGCAGCTTCTTTCAAATATAGCTTGTTACTTTAGTCTGACCCATTAAGTTTTCTAAACTGAGGCTTGTGGTATTTGGCATCCATTCTTCTGTTCTTTTGATAAGTACCTAAACAGGATGTCCTTGCAAATTAAATGAAAAACAGCACTGGAAGTTCTCCTCCCTCAGGAATAAGTATTAAGATTGGCAGATGGCTTAAGTGGAAATACACAGGAATGCACTTTAGCCAGTACTTGAAAATCATTCCAGCAGATATTACTGAGGTAGATTCATGAAGCCTCATCAGACATCCTTCTGCATTGAATCAATTTTAATGGCCTTGAGCAAAAGAGTTTAATTTATTTTATCCAAACTGTTGCAAAGCAACCTTAATCTAAAACAAAAAATATAAAAAATAATCTAAAGTAACAACATTTTCAACTAATTTTATACCACAGGAATGTCCTTACTGTTTCTTGGTAAGGAAGGCTGTGGATAGACCCTAAGTAATAATCATCTTTGAAAATCTGATGCAAGTGCTTTTACATCTTTGGGTCACTTGCAGCTGAGTTCATATGCATGTATGCATGTGCAGTCATTCATGCAGGCACTGAGTTTACATACTTCTGTGTGTGGAGAGGGTATGTGCACGATAAACTGCACAGACTAGATGCTCAAATATTTACTTACTTACACACTTCTGTCCCTCTCACCAGCATTCTGCTCTTCAAATCTTTGCTTCATCAGAACTCAATGAGATGCCCTGAGCAGTGTCCAGTGGCAAGCAAACAAAACAAAGCACTGACAAACTGCCAGAAATAATATTTGCTCTTTACTCACTCCAGATGCTTCCAGCATTAGCCATATAATGGGCAAATTTAAGAAATCTAGTATCTACCAGCCCTCTAGTGGTTAAATGAGAGTTTATGGAAAGTGAAGGGATTCTGCAGCTTCCAGTAGAAAATATGGCACTTCTTCTAATCCTGGAAGAAATGAAAATAACGGATAAAATAGTGTGTTTTTGCACACATTTCTGTATGTATGTATAAACAGATAGATGGATGGACAGAAGCTAGTTTAAATCATTTTCAAGGACTTACTGAATTGAATCTCAGCTGGTTTGCAGGTCACCACATTCCACTGCACAGCACTGACACGCCTGATGACAGTACTGCCATTGTTTTTGTAATAAATAAGGCCTCGACTTCCTTGGTTGAAGCATAAAAAGAAAAATGAGTGTGCTGAACAATTTAGCCTTAAAGAAATTTTTTAACTAATTTTCTTAAGCAAATGCATATGTGAAAAGAGACGCACATCTGTATCTCTCCAGCAAAGAGAGACCAGATGATAACAGGGTTGGGAATCTTTGGCCATGATCTCACGATAGTTCTTTTAAGTTGCTATAATTAACTCACAGGGCAGGCAGAGAAGCAGGAAAGCTCTCTTTGCCTCTGCATTTTTTAAAGGAAGGGGATACTCCTAAGCTTTTGGCCAACAACTATGCTTTTTGCTGTTGTAACCTACATAGTTGCAACACTTTTCTGCAGAGCTCTAGCTGCAGTGCGATGAGACAGGGTGCTATGCATGCTGAAGTGTTTCCCCATTGTAAATGATACTTTCCAAGTCACTGTATCATCTGTTCCCTGCCATCTGGAAACCGTGAAGTGAAATAAAACAACATGCACAGGTGCTGCAATTTGCAGTTTAATTACTACCATACAGCAGAATATATAAGGGAAAGAATATTAGCTGTTAAACAGTTTAAAATGTTGCAAATACAGTTCAAAGGGTAAATTAGATAACACTGTGAATGCAGATACTTATGGAAGCACTGATAGTAGGCTTAGTGTTATGGCAGCACTAGGACTTTTCTTTTCATAGAGGCAAAGAGGGTTATATTTCTTTTCAGAACTCTTGTATAGGACCAGTCTGGTTTCCATTTTATGCAGAGGCAAAATTCTGACTGACTGATTCTCCAGATAGTAAAATAGGAACCATACTTAATCTTATGCAGTACTTTACATTACAGATTTCCCATAGAATATACTATATTACTAGCACTTAAGCTATATTAAAATATATTAAAAATATTAAATATTGTAGAGTCTATTTTGTGAATGTGCACAATGTTTTAGTCAAAGGATATAATTCAACATTCAGATTATATCCTTGAAAAAAGTAAAACCAAAGCTGTTTACATATATAATGAAGTTGACAGCATATCGTGATTATGTTTTGTCCTATTCTTTATGACTTAGAACTTTATTGACAGTATCAAGAAAGGTGGGCACAGTTTGGAGAGCAAAAGGGTGCCAAATAGACTAGGCAAAGCAGAAAATGTCTCTGTAAAAGGGTGCTGCATCCTGTCTTTTCTGTATAATGTAAAAATGGTCATTTATATCTTTTCAGAACTGCTTTAGTCTCAGTTACATGAAAGAAGCATTTTTTGTGTGATAACAAATATGTAGGAACTGTTTACTCTGGTCATTGGTATGTGAGATACACAGGTTCATATGTTTCAGTGAAATAGATGAAAGGCACTAAAAATGTCAGTGATATTTCTAAAATTAAAACTCAACTGAGAATCAATTAAAATGAGAAAAAATGTCTGCATTTTGAGCCTCACTGTCTCTTCAGACTGGTTCTGCAACTTTCTAATTCTATTGAATTTAATACATTTATTCCATAGTGTCTTCCTGAAATATCCAACAATATAGGGTGGTAGAAATACGTGTGCAGGTTTTAGGATGCTGAGGTCTCTTTGAAGTTTTTGCTGCCACCAGTCTTTTGCAACCAAGATTTCTTTGAAATTCACGAGAAAATTAGCCTTTTTATCCCACTCTTATTAAAGTTTGCACAAATATATTCTCACAACAGAAATTCAATGAGGGATGTAAGCTGAAAAACACTGTGGTGACAGATGTGAAACAAACTCTTATTAAATTTAAAAAGTCTTTTGCTCAGGAAAGGTGAAAAAAAAAAAGGAAAAAAAGACCTAGTGAATAAAACGTTTTTTGAGGAACAAATTTCTGTAAAAGGACAGTCCTTTCATTTGCAGGAGTACTGAACTGAGAACAGGATGGTTAAGTCTCAGCAGCTGAATTGTTAAGCAAACCTATTGCACAAGGTAGTTTTGTGTGTTTTGCAAAGGAAGCTTAGGTTTATTTTAACTATAAAATCAATTTAACTGTAACAAAAGAAGCTCTTAATAGCAGTTACTCTTAGTATTTTTACTGGTCAATAACATCCTTACTGCTCCGACATCACGAAGGGCAGCATGTGGGATGGAAAGGAAATTAGCTTATTTTTGTAGGGGGACATATGTGGGTGTAGGATAAAATCTTTAGGGAATGCCACCTGATTTACCACTGCTGGAAACAATAGATTCTCTCTCCTCAGCCACATCACACCACAAACTCAATCTTTTTTTTTCTTTTCTTCTTCTTCTTCTTCTTCTTCTTGTGCCCCACAAGAGACCTTTTACAGTACTATAGGTGATTTTTATGACTGCAATATGTATAATGACACTTCTTTATAGTTCTGTGTTGCAGAAGGAAGATAAAGTTGGCATGAGTTTACAGTGACCACTGTGTGTGAATGAGAGTGTTTTGAAAGTGGTGGAGTGGTATAACAACAGTGCAGAATACTGCATCCATGGACATCTTCTATGTTATCTGATATGTGTTGTAAATTCCCATTTGCAGTTTTTAACATTAGAAACATTTCATTACTAATGCTTATCATTAATAACATAGCATGGGTTTTCTTTGATATAATTTAATTATATTTCTCCATGAAATTTTTCTTCTCCATCGGTCTGAAAGTCATAAAATAATAATATTCCATATTTAAAAAAATGCTTTTTATACCACAATTAAAAATATTTATGCAAAACCCATATGGGGTGTAACTCTAGTGAAGTCAGTTCAATTAAGATTTAAAGTAGTAATAAACTTTAAGAACTGCGGAGTTTGGTTCAGGACAGTCAAGGTAAACTTGATGTTTAGTCAGATGCTATCTCGGCTGCTAAAAGTAATTGGGTCAATTAAGCACTGACGGATTGACAAACCTGTGAGCAATGGTTAGCTGTGAAACCTTTACTAGATTCTACCTCTTTTTGAGCCACAAATACCTTACAAATACCTCAGTACTTCTCTTTCTGGTACATTTTGGAAATGAAATGACAGAATTCTACTAAAATAATTTAGATAGGTTTAGGCGACAGTGCATATCAGGTTTTAGTGTATAGAGTCCATATCATTCATGACTCTGGACAGACTGAGGAGATAATAGGATCCTTGGTTCCCATGTAGCAAGTACTTATTCCCAAGCCTGAGCAGCTAGGTGCTTCCACTGAATTTAAGTTACAAATGAGGTTAATGGGTCTGTTCACATATTTATAGCCAGAAACTTGCTCAAAAACCTTACAGGCTAAACAAATACTCTATCATGACTACCAATAGTATCTTGAGAACTGACTAGCAGATTCTAGTCTCAAAATTTTGGATGGAATGCTTCTCCCTTAGTTTAGGTTTGTAAGACTAAGATGTTTATATTTGAGCTGATCACAATAATTTTCTTTATAGTCAGTGGAAAGAAACAATTGGCCTGACCTGTTCTAGATCTTAGATCTGACGATGGGACGAGTTGCACTCCAGAAGTCTCCATTTTCCTCTGCTGACTCTACAGAAAGCACAAGGTGATTGTCACAGGGGTTGATGTCCAATTTTTAGACATTTAAAGCTATGTGAGGTGGGTCCCACTCCTGGGGGTGCAACTGCTAAAAGATTTTAAGACCTATTAATGAAAAAAAACCCTCTCTCTCTCTAGCGCTATCTTTATCTCTATTTCTATATCTTTATTACAGTAACAGGCAAAGATCACAACAAAGACTGCCAAATGATTCAACTGTAGTAAAATGAGTTTTATAAAACCCAATATGTCCACTTTCTGAAAAAAAGTTTTATTCTACTGCTTCCATGAATGTCTTTTTTTTTGGTAGTTAAAGTGCATGCTTTCACTTATACGAATTTTGCATAAATATGAAATGACACTGAAATATATTCTCAATTGTGTAATAATTCATGAATATTATTTGTGCTATCTGATGCTATTTGTGTATGTGAAAAGGTTCTACCAGCATTCAGCTTTAACGCTGTTGCTTAATTAAACAATACAAGAACACACAATAATTCATCTTTTGAGTTACCTTACTGTTTTATTGCCAGTACTACTTTCCAATTAAGACAACAAATATCCTGAGCTCAGGTGAAATGACTTCCTGTCACTAGGAATTTCATCAGTGCACATACCTGCCAGCATACCAAAAATGGTGTATTGTAGTGCTTAATGGTGAAGGCCAAGTCCTTGCTGTTAAAATAGCTCCACACAGGAAGAGGCCTGAAGAGTTTATGAAGTCCATGGGGGCCCACTGGGGTTCAACAGTCTGTCCAGGACAAGCATCCGGCAGAGTTGAAGCTCCTGTGCAGATTGGTGAAATGCAGAGATAATTTTGTTAAAGGATGATTTCAGGGAGTTCTGGATCAAACCTGTAACGAGGTGAAGACAAGCAGAAATGTATAAATTGGCAGGTAGACCTATTTTTATACTGTGAGACCTGAACTGCCGATTGCATAAGCAATTTAAATAACTTTCTACTATCATATCTATAAAATGTGTGTAAACATTCTTCAGAACAAAAGGTGTTTTATGTCCTACACAACAAACCAGGAACCCAGATGGGGACAGGTTTGCAAGAAGTGTTTCAATAATAGAACACAGCTGTCTGCTTTCCAAACTGAAGGCATTGCATAAAAGTTACCATGATGAAGCTGCATGCAGTATTGTACATGCAATATGTAACATTCATCCTTTATGAATATGTTAAATGTTCTGCAGCTTGATTCTGGTGTTCACACTTATTTTATGAACTGTTCTCTGGAAAGTAAAACTACATCTTTGATTCAACAAATGATGTTTAAAAACATCATTTGTATGAACCTTATAATGTTTTGTCATCCCATCTAAAAGATTATATAGCAGAACTAGTAAAAAGCACGCTAAAGATCAACTGGCTAATTGGTGGTATGGAATGACTTCCATATGAAGACAGTGTAAACAGACAAGGAATCTTCAGCAAGAAACAAGTATGAGTGACATAAAACAGAGATCCTTAAAGTCCTGAGTGGACTGAGACATGATCACCACTGATTGTCAAACTGAAGAACAGGGCTGGAGTTCAAAATGATCTTGACTTATTAGAGATATTAGTCAGGAAAAATTAGGATGATATTTAACAGAGGCTACAACAAAGTAGGAATAATTAACTGAACAAATACAAGGTGAGAAAAACTAGTAGAAGTTTATAAGAAAAGGCTTTTGAGGTGAGAGTGGATCAGAATCATATCAAAACAGAAACAGGCAATCAAACTGAGATGTATAAATTATCATAAAGACTGCAAGACATCTAAATGATCCATCTGCTCTACTCAGCAATATCAAAGTATCAGCTGGAATACTGAGTTCAAGTTTGGATACTGCATATTTATGATCTGTGGCTTAAGTGGAGAGAGTCTAAATGAGAGCAACAAAAATATCCACAAGTATGGAAAATCTCATGTGTGAGGGGCGAATGAAAAAAAAAAAAAGGATGTTGCTTAGCTTAAAGAATAGCAGGTTTATGGAGGTCGTGATAAATCTCTGCAAAAATGTAAAAGGATGTTCCAAAAAGGCAAAGAATAATCTGTTTTTCCATGCCTGTGGTGGATAAGAGAAGTACTAGGTTATTATTGTCTGGGGTGGTTTGGTTTATTTACTTATTAATTAGCAAAATGATCAGGGTAGACATTAGGAAAATTTTCTAAAGGTAAGAGAAATAAAGCCCTAGAACAGATTGTCTGGAAAGATTGTACTGTTTACATAAATGGGACACTGTCAAAAATATAGATGATTATGCCAGGGCAAAATTAGGTAGACTTGAAGATTTCTGAGGAATCATTGTAACCTTATCTTCTCAGGACTTTTTCTCACAAGAATCTAGTTACATCCAGTAATGTGCATCCAGTAATGTGTAAATTTCAAAAAAAAGAAAATCATGGAGCTCAAAGCTGCACCATAACATGAAATCGCAAAGTATGAATAGGCTGAAGAGGTGACTAAGAAATTTGCCTATGATAGTAGCTAGAAAACACAGTGGTCTAGAAGCAACTGTGCATTCAGGAAATTCTTATGATGATGAATGTTGGAAGTTGTAAGTGTTGCAAAATTCTACACATATTCTTTTTTATTTCCTTCTCCAGGCATCTGCCGCTGAACACCATCAGAAGAAACATCAGGCCAGAAGACACAGGATGGTGTTTCTATATTCCACTAGAATTCCTTAGTACATACCTCAGTGCTTAGTTAAAATGGGATTTATGTTCCTCACCTTAAGTGACTTAGGATCTAGCTTTCTAAATCAAAAAAAAAATGTTTTAATATATATGTTATTTTACAAACATTTGAGTATATTATGTGCATACAGAAAAATATTTTTACAGAGCCTTATTTAAATTTCATTATGCTATCTTAGTCTCAATATAGTTTAATTTTTTATGTCATTAACCCTAAGGTTATGATGTGTGTTATAATTTATGCATAAGGTTGGGAAAACTATTTCCTTCCACATAACTGTGTATCATTTATGTTTTCAGTAATATTCAGCTGAAATCACATTAATTTGGGGGGACTTAATAATGACATTTTTCTCTTCAGCAATTTATACTATATATTTAAGCCCTCTTTTTGTTTGCTTTGCTCTTTCAGGTCTCCATTAACACAGGAGAATCATCAAAGAACGGGCCATGAAGGTGAATGTATAAACTGTATATATAAAAAGAAGATGTAGCTGAAGATCCAGATCTTGGAGGGAGAAATTGGCTGCTAAGAAAGACCATCACTATGTGAGCAGCTTGAAGGCTACTTAAATAAATAATTCTCTTTATAAAGAAAAGGTATATATTATATAAAAAAGTCTCTTTTTAAAAAGCCTGTATAACTTTAGAACAGTATTACTGCCTATGGCGTAGGACATGTAACATGATAGGGAGAAAGAAGATTCTGCATTTCTAGGATTGAGAGCTGAGCTATGTGAGCCCCTAAGGCTCAAGTACCCTAGTAGAGAATGCAAGAACATCTCCAGCTCTCAGGTCTGTTTGAAAAGCAGGATTTGGGTAAGTGATCTCGGTACATGGAAACTTAGTCCAACAGATAAGGTCAAGACTATCGCTGAACAGACAGACACTTATCTAGCAAGGTTCTTTTTTTCTCCCTTTGGGTTTTTAGCCCTCAAAAGTCCAAACTCTTTAATTGTACCATATTCCGTTATACGGCCAGGTTTGCCCTTCCATTTCTTCCCACACAAGTTGTTGGTGGAATCCAGAGCACAGGTCTGCGTGAACTAACTTGCAAACTGACATGATTGCAGCGTGGAAAATTAGGACCTTTGAAAACAAACTGGGGGAATCATGATAAGCAGGGATATTGATGCTTCTTATTGTAAATGTAGGTTAGAGAGGAATAATCATTCAACAGTGAAGCACAGAGCAAACAGGTGAGGATTACGGTATCAGGGATTCAAAATTCACAGCACATATTGGATATTATTTGCTTATTGGGTGGTAATGCTAAAAAAGAACTTTGAAAATAACATTTTATGATGTTTCACAGTTTGACCACGTGTGAGGTATGAAAATTCCTGTTGCTGTGGTCATATCATTTTCATTAAAATATGACCTGTTAAAAGTACGTGTGCCTGATCAATGCTGGAGGTGAAGTTTTTAAATTCTGAAACCAGATCAAAGGTTTCTGTGGTACAGAAGACTCAGTCAGTTTGAGGCAAATAGAGGAAACAAATGTCCCTCATGGCTTGTGAAAATATGACAACTCCCCTTTTTTACCTCCCAGAATATATTTTGTTTGTTTTCATGCTTTTTTAAAATTTGTTATTTAAATAGAAATATAACTTTTTTTTTCTGCTGTCATTTTAGGTGATCAGATAGGATGAGAATTCTTTAAATTATATTTCCAAAATCACGCAAACCTTTTAATGAAATATTTTTCTGTGAAAGAAAGCTAACTTTTGCTGTAATGCTTACCTAGGATTACTGTGTAATTTCCAATTCCAATATATTGGAAATGTTATTTTGAGGCATAGCTGTTATGCTTACAAAGTTCTACATAAGTTTTCAAAATTTTCCAACCTGAAGATATCTCCCTGAAAAATATCCTAGGTTCTCTACTGTTCATCTTGGACATTATTTTTTCCTTTCTTTTTCTCATTTACTCCAACTATTTTGCCTATTAAAAATTGAATGTTCTATATATATGACACAGTGATATGCATTCTGTTTTCTTTAAGTAATGTAATCCATTACTAACTTATTTTGCTCTTGTGCATAACTGTCAGATTTCAGAGATTTTTAGTAATATTAATACCATACTTGGGGCCTCTTTCTGTTAGTAAAATATAAGATGAGATAGAGACCCTATAATCAGTGTTCCACGGAAGATCAGTTGATGTTTCGGGCATAAATTATTTACGTTAGTTGATACAGCAGTTCCAGTTCAGCCTCCTCTTCTGGAATGGGCAGAATGTAAAGAGCATGGATGATGGATAAAAGGCCAGAGAAATGTAGCCACTCATTCATTTTTTGATGGAGGTACAGACATTTTCTTCCTTGAAGGAGGAAAGAGGAGGAGGAAGGAATAAAAGAGATAATAGCATATCTTGTCAGCAGATGATTCAGAGAGACATTGTCCTTCCAAAGGAACTCAGAAAATGATTCCCTGTCATCATGGGAGTTTGGAGATAATGCAGTTATAAAGGCCTCTCATCACAGAGGAAGGAGAGGCCTGGGAAGTTAGTGAAACGAAAACACACATCATATCAGCCAATTAAAATGTAGGGTGCAGTTATTGGGAAAATAAGCAGAAAAACATATGAGTTTATTAAACAAGTTTCCTTGGAAGTAGAATACTTTACAAGACTTTTTTTGGATTAAACTTCTGAACAAAACTACTGTATTCAAAAGTAAGAAATAATTTTTGTAAAAGGGTCAGAAAAAAATCTGACTGAATATAAGGAAACCTATAATAAATATCAAACTCCCATGAATAGAAAGGTTAGTATTTTTTCAAATATTAATTTTAAAAGGAAAGCCAGGGACAGGGTGCAACAACTGTTAGATAAAGATGGAAATTAAACAATGGATACTTCTGAGGTGGTGGAGATACTTTTTAAATAGGGTGGATAGAATAATTTAAAGATAAGAATTTTATCATTTTCATAAATTTGAGACACAAACCATGTTCAGTGCACTCACAAACACAGCAGCTGAAAATAGTGTATCTTAAATATGTGCATTTAAAAGCAGGATCACTCTGAAAGTTGTTTCCTTCACTGACTCAATCTGAATATAATTAAAAACTGTTGTTTAGATAAGAGGCACTTGAAATTGATGTGCATAATTATAAGAGCAGAGCATTGCTAACCCAGAAGATACATGGACAATACCTTGATTTATTGGCATTTGTGTGCATATTCATTTCTGGGCCCTTATAACAAGGTGGCATTAGGAGACCTCAAGGAGACAATGTTCCCCAGAGTATCTAAAGCCCTTTCAACAAGTGAAACCTCAGGGAATTTCTATGTGGATAGATGAAGATGGGCTCCCACTTCTTGAGGATGTGGTCGAGCGGAAGGATAGTGGAAATTTGTTTGAACTACTGCTACTACTGCTGACCTACATTAGTGGCACAGTGACACAGGGTCTCCCATATCACACCCATCCAGACAGACATACCTGATCTTTGCTGAGAGTCAGGTTCACTCAGAAATAGCACCAGGCAAAAATATAAACCTCTTTCATAGACCAGAGTTGCTTGTCCTTAGTCCACGTTGCAGATCAAGCAAAAGAGATGAGGTCTTTCTGTGCACATTCTCTGTGTAAATGTAGGGCTGTCCTGCAGCTATGCAGGTGAGGAGCGTTATGTACATTATTCGTCACAGATAATAACCGCCAGAGGCAGATATATCTCATCCTGAGATAAGCATTTAAGATCAGTCATGTGAGTCACTTCCTGTAAACATCTATCTTTCTCCACTGTCTATAGAAGAAGCCTAGACAACTAACTTACACTGGATGCCTAAATGCCTACTTTCTGGACTGTGTAACATTGCATGAAGTAAATGTATCTTATACCGTAAGCATGAGTTTTGAACTTACTTCAGCATAAAGAACTCCATAATTTTTTTAACCAGTTCTTTTTAAAATTATAATCATTTTGCTAATCATTTGTGGGCTAGGGATTTGCCTTAAGGTGCTCAATTTTCTTTTTTGTTCTAAATGAACTGGTCATAAGCAATTGATACAGAGAGTTTATTGTTACTTAAGAGAGGAAAAAAAGGCTAGTAAGACCAGATAGAGTTGGCCTAAGGAGTATCTGTCACTCAACAGATGCTCACATGCCATGTCAACATTAGTAAGTAGTGTGGCACTGTAGGAGTGGGTCTGCAGAGTGAACCAGCTGGTGCTGAGGACCTGGTATATCAACACTGTGTGCATTTCAGGGGGTTTCACTAATTCCAGGTGGGTCCTATGGGCTGAACACCTATTAGCGGTTGGAAGAAATTAAGTTTGCTCCTGAAATACATCTTCCAGTTTAGTTTCAGTCAAAACAAATCAATTTAGCACTCTCTGAGACTGTATTGTGAGGAGAGCCACTCATTCCACAGTAACCAGGAGATTTTGTTCAGCAAGTGCATTCCTGATCTGACCTAAAATTCAATTGTAGTTACACCTGGTGTAACTTGCTCCAACAGGGATAGGCCTTTTGCACAGTGGTATTTGAGTACTGGACTGTTTAAAACTGGCTAAAATTAAACTCTAGCAAATCAGACTCTGAAACTGTCGCTATTTGGGTGAAAGATCTGTTTTTATCAGTGCTCTAGGAACCACTATAAAATTCAATTAAAATGTCAGGAAGATAAACATGAGGTTTTATACAACTATTACGCACAGATGCTTCAACTAGGGAAGTGCACAAGATGATGTGTCTGTTCATCCCATCATTCTCTGCTTCCCCTCCCCCAAAAAAGAGAGATGGAAGGAAATGAGATTTGCTCTTTAAAGGTGAGAGTATAAAGAATAGAAGACTGCACTGCTTCAAACAGCTTTTTTTTTTAATTTGTTCGTGTCAGTTTAATTAAAAAAAAACCTTTTAATTGTGGAATTATTTGGAATATTTTTTTTCTTCTATTTCTTTTTCAGATTGAAGGTAGATAGCTGCTCATGTACACATACTTTATTTTAATTTTGCACAGGAGATCCAGCAGTGACCTCTATGCCAAAAAGAGTGGCTGGACAGGTGGCTGAAGTCATCTGCTTTTTGCTGCAAATATATGCATATTTTTTAATCTCTGTGGGGATAGTGCAGGAAGAACACGAATTAAGGGAGGACTGTTATAAACAAAGCTGTAGACCTCCTCCATATGGCTGTGAACAGGTTTCCCTAGGCTTGGCCTTGAACAGTCCAATCCCCTGCAGGGCAAGTTCACTGGAGTGCAATGGCCTGCTATTAGAGAGCTGTATTTTCTAACACCTGGGTGATGAATGGAGTTTCCAGCTAGTAATTAGACACCTCTGGCAGGCAGCAGGAGAGTCCCCTTTTTGTGCATTATTTTCAAAGGTGGGGGTGGGGATGGGGTGCTTAAAAAGCCAAAAGGAAAAAAAAAGAAAAAAGCTTCCTGTATGGTGTTTCATGTTAGCTTGCACTCCGTCAGGAAAGAAAACTGGGAATGAAGTTAGTTTCATATTAAATTTCTTAAGGGGACATTCCTGCTGGATTCTCAACTGATTTTTCACCCTCTTAAAACCTAATATCATATTACAGGTATTGAAAATAAATGTGTTTTGCAAGCTAATGGGTAATGAGGCACTTAAGAGAAATCCCTGGACCCCTACATGTCTCTGGTGTCCAGAAAACTTAGCATTCATTGACAACTCCAAGGGGATTTATTTAAGCCTAAAATAAGTATTTCTTTGGACTTAATTATAGGAAGTGCTTAAGCTGCTGAATTCAAATGCCAAAAGGGATTCATGTAGTCCAAAGTGAATCTTTTCCTGTTCTGAAATTAAATCTCTCAGAGCAGTCTGAAACAAGCAAGAAAAAAAGATGAGTGAACACTACCTATTTGTGTTGTGCTTATGTCTATTTTTGAGCTCCACACTATCCCTGTGTGCTAAAAAAAACCCTTCCTTTCAGAAACAACTCCGGTTCACTTCACTGATACGTTCTGGAATAGACACTGCAAACACTTTTGTTACAATAATGAGCAGTAAACAGCTCAAAGTTCAAATAATATAATAGTTTGAAAATTAAGGGGTTTTTAAGGCTTCTGTGTGTTTTTGTATGTACATACCTTTTGTGTGATTTACACTAGAATGACTGATTATTTATTGGTTGTTAAATTACAGCTCTATTTCAGTCTCATGCATAACTCTTATTAAAACTTGCAGGTCAGAAATTCTGATAAAGTGCAGTTTCACTGAGTGCAGTAAAGCTCACAGACACCAGGTATCTGGCCCTGATCTCTTAGCAGATAAAAAGTCCAGATAGACTGTAATAGCCTAAAGATCAAGTATCACTTGAACACATAGACCTCTGCAATGAAAGTCCGTATAACTATGCAGGAGGATGGGTATGCCCATTTAGAGTAGAGTTCATCCTTGGGGCCCACTTCGTGTTCAGCTGGACCAGTGCAGCGACATTAAGGGATTATTAATACTTACTTAGGTTTCTTAAAGTATTTTGTATGGAAATCAGGGGTTTGCTCCTTTGTTTGTTTGTTTTCCCTTGCTAAATATATAACTTTGACCGTTGTCTCCTGATAAAATAAATGAAGGTAATAAGTATTATATCTATGGATTTTTCTCAGACTGTGCCTTTGGAAGTCATCAGCCAGTTCTTCCCAATTTATCTGGAGTTGCCCCAGCCCTCCTGGTCCATAACTCCTTGCATTTCCAAACCTCTCCTTCCCAGAGCTTCCTGAGTGTAACACCTTTGAAATTCTGCTGCCAATGGCATAAAGGACTTCATATCTTTGATGTGGAGAAACAGGGATCCTTTGATATTTTGGTTGTTGCTTTGTTTTGAAAATAAAAGGAGAAATGTCTTGTCCTCAGGTCCATCCCTGCTGTAGGGACTCATATTGCTGCCCAGTTCTCTGAAACCACTTGTCTCACACTGTTCTGAAGGCTGTGCTAACCCTAACCACATAGAATTGAATGTCTCCTCAACAGCATCCACCAGCCGAGATACTCTAAATTCCTCACTATGCCTCGGAAACTTGGCAGTTGCTTCTATTTCTCTGAAGCTCTGTCACTGCAAGGCATGGGTTCAGGTGAGAAGAGGGGACAATTAAGAAGTTTTGCCAAGCAACTAGGCCCTAGTCTTCCCATCCAAAGTACGGGCATGGTCACCACTCAGAGTGGGAGATGATGACAGCGCTGTACCATGCAAAAAGAAAAAGGGGCTCTTCTCATGGCTGTGCACCAACCCTGTGTCCCAGGCTGTTACTATCTAGTTTCACAATTTCATATACATGTTCTGTTCACTCGACTGGGAATCTCAGGGTTGTGCTGTAGTCATGACATCCATATGAAGTAACATCTGATATAAGGAAGAGCTTCTTCCTTTTTGTACTAATATTTGCATCTGCTTCCTTAGAGCAGAAAGTGCTTGCTGAATGGGCACAAAAAAATTCAGAACAACCGATGGGACATTTTCAAACCAGACAAATGCTCAAGCAACTCAAACTGTGCTAAAATGAATGAGTGCATTGATATACTTGATCCAGAATTTTCAGCTGTTAAAAAATAATAACAATAATAATAATGAGAAGAAACTCCTCTTGCCTGAAGCATTTGTAAGTCACTTTGGAGAGCAACAAAAACCTAAGAAGAACATGATTTCAATACAAGTTTAAAACGCTGGTGAATCCATCCTGTAGTGTTGAGTTTGTGTAATTGCCAGTTGTTCATACTGCGTTTGTCAAGGCAGCATGTCCTTTTGCAGCAGCTGAGCTATTTATCACATGATCTGTTTAGCCGCACAGCTTTAAATCCTGCTGACTTCCTTCTTTGGTGTGTGTGTGGGGGGGATTTGTTTTTTTTCTTCTTTGTTTTTAACTTGGACATTATAATAACTATTTGTTATTGTTTTTCTTTCATCTTTTCTCAATGGAACATATGTATATGTATACATACTATGTATGTGTGTGTTAAACAGTAAATATAGATATTTATTCTAAGTAGTCTATAAAATTCAATAGATTCTATTGCACACAAACCAAGTTTTACTCTAGGAGCCAGGATTTAAGCCTGTGGAAGCTAATGAATTACTGCTGTGGTCAATGGTGTGAGTTTTCAAGAGAAGAAAATAATTCCAATAAATGTCAGCATTATCTACAGTTATAACATTTAATATTTTAAGTATTTACTATTATAAAGATATTTACACATATTAACATTAATTATATATTAATATTAATTAGAACTTTCTTAAGCTGAAGCAAAAACACCTGGACAATATTTTTTTTAAGTCAATTGAATTCATTATTTGTAGCATTTCTGGTTTTTTTGGTGCTAATTTAACCTTAGCTTGGACCTTAGCTTAACTAAGTTTAAGCTTGCACTATATGCCTAAAAAAGGACAAAATTTCTTAATTTTTTATTTGTGTACCTATCTTTAGTATTGACATAGCATCAAGCAAGAGCAAAGGATTTCAGAGACTGAAAAAAGAAAGAAGAACATAAAGCTAAATGGAAGTAATTGTTAGCGTGCATGTTTGAAAAGATTACTGTTGTGTTTTGAACTTAAGAAAAGATCTGATCATTTCAAGATCCAAAGTGCATTACTCTGCTTATTTGTAACACACCAAGAAGATAAGTTGCTTCAAACAGAATACATTGATTTTTTTTCTTTCTTTTGACAAATCAAAATATTAGAACTTATGCAGGAGTTAAATAAAATAAAATAAAATAAAACTTGTCTGTTTTTTTGCCTTTGTTTCCATACACTGAACTGCTGATGTTACTCCCAGGCTTTCCTGCTCTCCTGCTTGAGAACTGGTATTTAATAATGATATAATCTGGAATTAGCAATGGAACAATTTCAGCTTGCAGCACTGGGAAAAGTAGAGGCACAAATAAGGGGAACACCTTGGAAGAATACCACAGCAGCTGCACACTGCGTAAATGCATTTATAAAATACATAAAAGATCACGTGGCTGATCTTTAGCACTCTTTGTAAAATACAGTATGTCCTGTTTCAGCAACAGAGGCCAGATGTACATCTTGAGGAGACTATGACTGTGTTAGTCTAAGAAGGTTGGAATGAAGCCTTTACATAATTCATGCTTAAAACTCAGTGTAGCCTTGTGTGTGCCTTCTAATATAGACAGAGGTATTTACAAATCCACAATTTTATTTATACTGATCTTGGCTCAATCACAACAATGGATATTCCAAGTAGTTATGTAGCAAATAATTTGAATGAAAAGCAAAACAAAACAAAAATATTTTCAAACCATTCAAATTCTTACACGGATCACAAAAAAGGTGCAGGGCTATCAGTGTTCTTAAAATATAAACATAATTGGAATCTTTCCTTTTATTTTATGTAGTAAGATTTGTCTAATACTTTAAAATGTATTTCATTTTTTCATTCCAAAGCCTTGAACTCCTTCCACATATTTAACATCTGTGAGTGCAGACTCTTAGCATCCTGAGTTTTCTCCATAAAGTACAGCTCATTTGCAAAAGATACAGAGTATAAACATCCAGATTCTGTTTCTAGAGGGTCTTGCAATGATTACTTTCAGTAGCAAATAAAGAATCACTTCCTTGTTTTTGAGTAAAAAACAGAATAGGAACCTATACTGAAACACGCTATAATGAATGACTGATGTTATCTCATTATTATGAATACAGACATAATTTGTCAAGCTCTTGCAATTGATTTTATTTCAGGCTTACTTGAATCAAAAGGCTGATATTCAGACCCCTCCAGCACTCAGTTTAATTCACATTTTGATTCAATATACTCTATATACTTTAGTATTTTAGGAAGGAAGAACCATTAAACAAAACAATGTATTTTTAAACTTACTTAGCATGTCAGTTATTATATGCTAAAAAGCAATAAAGATGCTCAGTACATTTAGCTACACTGAAATCAATATCAAAATTGCTCTCTGTCTTCAAAGTCAGGTTTTCATCCTGTGTTTCTTTTGTCTGGTAGCTTTATACATATGTTGAACAGGATTGGTGTCACAGTGGAATCTTGTATCTTATTAAAAAAAAAATTACTGGAAAAGTGTAAATTCTTTACATGATAAGTCATAAAACTAACTTAAATTAGTATGTGCCCTTCCAGGTCAAACCTTGCAGAGAAATCTGTATATTCAGATCTGCTTTTACTGACTTCACACAGTGAGATCATTGATCAGTGTCTTTAGTATTGTTTCTTTTCAGTCCTTAAGTAAATTTTTGAGGAAAGATGGTTTCAGCCATATAAATAAAGCTCATAACTATTAAAGACAGTTTCTTTGGGAAAAATGCAAAATAGTTTTTCAAACCAGTCATTCTAAAACCAATCTTTTGGTACTTCCATACTAACACATGCTGGCCAGGAGTGACATCCTTAATGCCTTCTCATCCTTAATAATATATTGATTACAAATTCAAGCTGAGACCCCAACCCTGCAAAATAGTTCCATTATGCAAAGTTGTGTCAAGGTATTTAAGTCTGTGTTCAAAACAGCAGAAACCTGCTTTCTCCACAGTCCCTTCCCATCTTCACTAATCCTCCAATTAGAAAGCTAAAAGTGTAAATATAATTACTTCTTAACACATATCTGGAGAAAATACTTAAAAACAGTAGCCAGTCTTTTTAACCATACTTTTCCTAGATGTGATCACATAGCCTGTATATTTTTAAGCAATTAAATCTTTTTTTGTTTCCTAATTGCTTGGAGTTTTTACATTTATTGGAGTTTTTACATTTATTTATTTTTATCCAGAATAATGGCTGCAGGATTTCCCACAAGGACCTTGAGACATGAAAGATGATATATCAGGAAATGAAAACTTAAATGTCCCCAAGGAAAACACGTTTCTTTTGGGGATTTAGAGCAGATGTTTACATTTTTGCTGTTTTGAGGAATAGCATATGTCTGTTGCATTGATTTGTTTATCAAATACTGATGTAGAATAAGATTGTTCCTGTAGCTGGTAATGGGAAACAAATCAGTAGGTTAGATACCAGAAAAAAAAAAAAGAAAAAAAAAGAAATAGGAAAATCCATTACAAACCATGAAATAATGTAATAGAGCTTCTTTAAGTTGTGCCTTTGCTTTGTGAGAACAGTCCTCACTTCATAAAAACAGTCCCTTTCACATATTAAAGTCTAGAAAAGGAGAAAATCTTCACAATCTTTCATGATTATATCATCAGGGATGGATGATGAATTGAACGGACTACTGTGGATCCCCAAGGACATTCATGACTCTAACAGATCAACAAGATGCCTGAGCACATACATAGACTATCTCTGTGCCAGGCTTTGTTGTTTCAAGTCTCTCTTTTGCTGACTCTTTTATTACACACTTTGTGCAGTCTGACATTATATTATTCCTGAGGAACCTTTCCATGTCCAGTGTGAGAATAGCAGACATTACTGAACCCAGAGTCCTCCAAGAGAAGGTGACGCTGGTGCCACACACTTTCGTCTCCTTTGTCTGTTTCCTTGCTTGTGAATCTCAAACCAGAGACTGCCCTGCAAAGGTCAAGGGACCAAATGCTGCACAGGTGCCTGACCCTTTTCTTCTTTCATAGAGGAGATAAAAATGTATGTGTTGGGAGTACCAGGGCCCTCACATGGTTTTCCTCTGTTAGGGGCAAGGAGTATAGTGGCACTTGAAAAGTAAACACCTGACTTTTTTTGTAGATTTATCCTAAGCATTTATCCCATTTTTCTGTCATTCATAACTAAAGGACCACCAGTAACTTTGCGCAACCTCTTGGCCTTCATTAACCACATTGTAGGTTATCCCTCCTGAAAAGTCTTTCCTTCTTGTCTTATTCTGTGTCACTTCATGGGTTAAGTACCTTAGAAAATGGTCAATTTTGAAGCAGTAGATTATCCATTCACTGCAACTTGTGTGCTTTTTTCCCCCCCTTCTGTTCCTTTCTTTGCCTTTTCAATGAAAGATGGAAAAGAACAAAGAGATTTGGAGGAAAGTCAAGCTAATCAGGTTGAATCCCCTTTACCTCAGATATGCAGGAGTTAAGTTCTGCAGTTCAGGCTCTGAGTTGTTCAATAAATTGAGAAGTGTGTGTTGGGGAGGGAAAAATGGGGGGAAGCCAAGGAGAACATTCTTTTATGGCATTTTGTAGCCTCTGGGAAAGGAAAGCATTGCTCTTTCAGAAGAGTCAGATTAGTGTGCTCCTTCAGGCACCTCATCTGGAGAAACTTTTCCATGGCTGACTATAATCACTGTCATCTGGAAAAGAAGGGAAATGCTGTTTTCGTAATGAACTATATGATTAATTTGGAGCTGTCCAGCAGGGCGTGGGCTCATTGACAGCTCTTCATATTGATGCAACTACTCTTCCTTCAGTAATAAACTTACTGAGAGGATATGCAAAGGTAATTGTTAGTGCTGTGGAGTTTCTGTGAAATATGAATATGACATCAAGGTTAAGGTTGCTGGATCAATGCAAAGCAAGAAAACTGCATGGGCCCATCTTTCTAAAAGTTCATACAACATTGTGCTTGTGTGCTTTAGGAATAGAAACAGATCCATTGAATTTATCAGGACTATTCATTTATTGTAAAGATAAGAATGTACTCACTGTACTGGACTCTAGTTTAATTATTATTTTTATTAGCTATTATTTTTATGAACAGCCTAGAAGAAATAATAGACACAATTTTCCTGACATCTCTGACACCCAACTAATTCCACTATATTCATCACTGAGCTAGTAAAAGAGGGGGAAGAGTCCAAATAGGTTTGTTATCTAAGCTTTCTATCAGACTTTTTTTGCCCTTGCACACAGAGGATAATATCTTAGTCCACAATTTCCCAAGTGCAACAGATCATAAATAATAGAAGTGCAATTCAACAGAGTTTTGTACTGTAGCATTACTACACGTTTAATACCTCTCTTCTGAAAATAAACAGCATCCTGTCTTATGTGTCCAGAATCACTGCAACAAATCTGGTGTTTTTGTAAGAGCAGGAGAGCACTATTCTCTGACAATATCCTGCTACAGGGACATTATCTGCTAAATACACCATTTCTCAATAGCATTTTTAGTGATTCATATAGTGTTACAAAAAAACCCCAACACATTTATTGTTCTACAGGGTAGGTGTTTTTGAAAGAGGGAAGAATATAAAGTATACTGCTGCAGTGAAAAATTAAATTTTGCTCATTTTAAAGCTGACATTGAAGTCTCCCAACTTCTGCTAGAGCACTGCTGTATCCTAAATCAGCTTTCTGGACATTTGTTTAATTTGTCAGTTTCAAACAAACACAAACTCAAAGTTCTTTGAACAGTGAAAAAGCTTCATACAGTACATGTCTCCACTGTATATCACAACATTGTCTTATTTCTTACCATATAGTCATAGACAAGCACAGATTTAAAATGAATGTAATTGATTTTCTAATGAACTTGTAGAAATTCAGAGTTTAAATGTCATAAGCTTTATGTGTAGATTCTAATTTTCATAAAACTTATATTTTTTCTCTCCAGTGCAAAACAAAATTCTAAAATTTAACTGTTTAGTTTAAATGAAAGCTGTTTAGAGAGGTAGTAAAATGTAGACTCTGAATACCACTTGACCTATCTTGACCACTGCACATTTTGCTATATTGATCAAAATTTCCAGAAACTTTCAAATCAGAATTTCTGGATTTCAATAATTTAACACTGTTGTCCAGAGATGTGGATTAACTTGGTCTACAGATTGAACTAATAATGAAAAATATGTTCATCTTTAAAGAAAAATGGATCAGTACCACTGAAACTATGATCACTACATGACAGTTAAGTAGATCATTTTCATTAGAGCTCTGCTGGATATTTGAAGATGTCTGAACTAACTGGCATGAACATAAATGCCAGATTCTGATCTTTTACTCAACGATATGGTCCCACAATTTAGCCATGATTTTGCCGTCTAAAACAGTTCAGACAAAAATGCTGTTACTATTTTCCTAATATTGAAAATAACATTACGGACAAACCTTTTCTAAAGAAAAATAAAAAGAGAAGTTAATTTTTATAGATAATTTTTTTTTTTTTTTTTTACTTCTTAGGGAAAGACACAGAAGAATGCTCTAAATATCATATTTGAAACTATTTCATATTCCTAGAGTCAGAAATTTAGATGGCATGACCCCATCTTTCATTTGATTTATCTTTTCTCTCATTGAGTCTGCTTCCAGAGCTGCCTTGCTGTGATAGTACCTCTAGGTACACACAGTATCAGTATTTTAGGGGCCTAATTAATGCTGTGTATGCTGTCCTTTAAGTAATGCAAGTTATTTTGCACTTGAACAAACTGTTATTTTAATCAAGAGGTGCAAGGGGGCCAATGGGAGTTAATTCAAACTCTTGTAACAGATGGCTTTTACAGAAAATGTAGCTAACCATTTCTCCCTAACATTGTCATTGTCCTCCAGGCTTACCACTGCCTTCAGATGAATGATGACATCTCATTCACAAAAACCCAATGCAATATCCATAAGGAAAGCTGACAATAATTCTTTTGCAGAAGTAATTTGAGAGGTGTTGAGGGGAGAAATACTCTAGACATGAAGAAATAGTATTAGCTAATGCTTCATTGTTTCTCATAATCTTTAAGAGTCTTTAACAGGATGTCTGTAAACCTTAATCCAAAGACAGCCAGGCCTGTTAGTCCACATGTTACATGTCACTTTGCTTTCAACTTATCTTCTCTTAGTGCTGATCACTGCTTATTCATAGATCAGTATCTAACCTCTGCTTAGTACATTCATTTCTGTGGAAAGGCAGAAACATTTGGTCTTCAGGTTTGTTGTGCTCTGAATGCCATTGATTCTGGATAGAGCTGTTTTAAACAGAACTGGCATTTTACAAGACACAGCAAGTTTGCAGTATGTCATAGTAATGTCTTCTATAGGAAAGATTAATATAAAACTTGTTTAAAATACTATCACATTCAACACTTAAAATGATGGTATGTTCACAGTATCTTAAGTACTTCTGCACAGAGCTGGACTGTGCAGATTAGATGTATACTGAAAGCTCCCAACAACGGCCAGATACCTACTGTGCTACACTAGACAGCTGTTAATATGATTTCATTTTTTATCTTTTTATATTGTGTTTTCATCCTCCATTAGAATCAGAACTCCCTCTTTCATTCTTTTAAGAAAATTATGCTTAAGAACATGTCTGCAACCTTTTTACAATTATTGAGTTGGAAGACATCTGTTGGAGTTAATCTAGGTCATCTGTCTACTGACCTTGAAGGATTTGGAGAATCTGAAACTTCAAAGAATCTAAAACACTTTAATTGCTCCCTTATCTTCCTTCTGCTTCATCTGTACTAAAGCTTTCAGTCTAAATCATTTCTTTCCTACCAGCTTAGCCACGGTACCCAAACCGAGATCTACTGTAAGAGTTTACTTGTTGCAATATTGCCTGCAAGTGTCAGGTGATAACTGAGATCTATTTTACATAGTTATGAGAAAACAGAGTTTACAGTTAAAAAAAAATCAAAGTTGTTATTATTTCAGCTTAACAGATTGCAAAAGAATTGCTGAAGAAACAAGGAATTAAATTCATGAAAGGCTTTAGAGACTTATTTATCATGCTAAGAAAATGGATGACACTCATGGACCTGTGAAAATTTTCAGAGCACTTGTACACCCTCCAGCTAACTAGTGAAGCATTCAAATTACATAGGAAACTACATTTCTCCTAATGGGAATGTACACAACTACCCAGATCTTGGCATAGCTGTTAAACCATCTAACCCATACCTGAGCTTGCAGTGGGATTCTCACATTGCTTATTGAATTCTAGGACTAGAGCCAATAGACCTATTAAAAACATGGCTAGCAAAGAGCAGACAGATGAATAAGATATCTACCCCCATATTTCTGAGACACCATATGCTAGACCACTCATTCAGATAGTAGTAAAAGCAGGTTCAATTATCTCCTCTGCCCAAATTAGATCATTAGTTGGAAAGCATGTTTTCTACCTCCTAGAACAAAAGTTTCGCAGGTGAGTTATAAAGTTTGAAAGAAATAGAGGTGGTCTCTAAAGTTGAAGCTATTCTATTTAGATAAAAAATATGTCAGGATGCTTCTTAGATACTGCAGACTCTCAGCATGTCAAGACACATCTTCTGAATGTGCATTAGCTTACTTGTGTAATACAGAAAGCTTTAACTGCCTTAAACTCTAAGTTCATCTTTCTTTCTTTTCATTTTCCACCTTTCCCATTATTCCTTTTCCCATCTGCCTTTTGCTTTTTGGGATTTCTTGCCTTATTTTCTTCATTTCATATATATATGTTTATCAATTTGCTAAACAACGGCTGTTTGTGATGGCTGTCACATGTGTGCATTCAGTACCTCTGCCTCTTACCTAAAAATGTTCTCATCATGCTGGTATAAAATTAACCCTTTGGTATAGGGCCCCAATGAAATATTATGCTAAAAGTTCTTTAGCTTTCCTGCCTATATCCAGTGGCAACTAAGGATATGTCAAAATGGTGAGTGCCTTTATGCAATGTATTGTAGTCGTAACGTGGGAGTGTTTCCGAGCTCCCAAATCTGGATGAGTACAATGTCTCTTGATTGAGTACTGGGAGAAGAATTTGGTGTATATCATTGGAAAGCAAGCTGGGAGCTCAGCCAGGGATACAGGAGCTGTGATGTGACTAGTTAAGGGACCAGGAATGCTTTGCAGAACACATCTGTTGCAAGTTAAAATGAAACAATATGCATTATTATTCTGTTGTAAAAGCCTAGTGGGTATAAAACCATATAAGCGAGGTCAACATGAGTGAGGCTGTAGCATTGAACTTACTGCCTTGACAAGAAAATCAGTGGTGCTTTATCTTCACTAGGATTTAATAGAAGGAGATGTCATGTGTATATATTTTCCTTTTATTAAAGAGAGGGAGAGAGAGAGAGAGAAAAGTATCACACATTAAAATTTCCTACAAACACCAATATCCAGAAGTTCTTTTTTTGTCTTGCAAAAAAAAAAAAAATCTATCACTTTCTGAATGTTCTTGAATAATACACTATACCTGGGCATCTAGTTCTACCAGCTTGATGACCTAAAACAAACATTCAAGGAAATATGCACAGAAAAATAAATTATTCAGCAAAAGTATGAATGAAAACATTGATAACCTAAATAAAGAAAGGATAAATACTTTCATGGAAAACATTGAAATAAAACAGAAAATGTTGCATTTTCCAACCTTTTTAAAGCATATTGTTTGCTTTTTCCATGAAAAATTGAATGTTTGAGCTTTTTATTTGATCTCGGTATGAGCTGTTCTGGTCGGCTCACTACTTAAAGATTTGAAACAAGAGCAAGCTCTTCCATGAGTATGCGATTGCCTGGTATCCCCTGATGTTTCTTGGTGGACTGACTTTTTTATTCACATGCAGATATAACATGTACTACATTTTGTATTATCTTTTTAATTAGCAACTGCTGTAATTTTCTCCATTGTTTTCTTGTAACATTCCTATCCTCAGTCTTTTTTTTTCTTTTTTTTATTTTCATCACCAGCTCTGCTGCTTCCTTTCTTTTATTTTTATTTTTCCTTCTCCTGTAATTACTTGTTTCATCATTCATATTCCTGTTTCATTTTTTCCTTTCTTTTCTCATTTCCACTACTAATTTTTCTCATATCATTTTATTGTTCTTGCATTTTTCTACCACACTAATTTGCTCTTGAAATTTTTGTGTTGCTTGCTTCCTCTTTTAATATATCTCTTTAAGTATGTCTGATGCTCTTTGCAGAAAAACTTTCTGGCACCACAAACTGCATGTGGTATTTGTAATAATGGTATAATCAAGAGAGGAAGGAAAAAAAATATCCTCTTGGACATTAACTAGACTGTATGAGTCAAAGTGCACCAAAATCAAAGATCTATTTTCCTTCCTTTTTCCTTACAACTCTGACCCCACAAAGTAAATTAGTGGTGACATATGGGCAGATGGGCTTGAAACCTCCAGTGGGATGAACAGCCATTATGGTAAAGCGCTTTTTTTTTTTTTTTTTTTTTTTTTTTTTTTTTAATTATACTTATGTAACTTATCCCATGATGGTAACTAGCTCATGTAATGGAATTACCGTGAGAACTGAACCAGAAGTTTTAGGCAAGCTAATGACAGTTGCTTGGACATCTGGCCTTTCCAACTTCCTCACCTGGAGCCGCTAGTTAAGGCCTTTCATACAGTATTGCTTTATAGTTGCATCAACACCACCTACTCCTGGGGCACCCACCTGGGCCCCTTGGCCCTGCCACGGCTTGGCCCCGGCCTCGTTCTCTGGTCCTGGCTGGCGCAGGGTCTCGGTCGCCCGCTGTTGCTGTTCCCTGCTGCTTACACCAAAAAAGGATTAATTGCAGAAAAAGACATGTCCTTCAGAAAATCATATTTTTAACAATGGCTCACCATCATTCTCTTCATAGTTACTTTTTCCAGCACCACTTAAACAAGGCTGGCTTGGCATTAGCTTTGAGAAACATGGCAAAGAGAAAAGGAGTGAACCGAATCAGCTCAGGACTCTCACCAAGAGTGTCAGAGGATTCCTGTCATGGTCAGAGCAATCAATAAGAGGAAATTATTACAGAGCACCATTTTTTTTTTTTTTTTTTTGCATTTGTTGGTTTATTTCAGGGATGTGGTTTAGGGAAGGGCTAAAAAATAATAAAAAAATAAAAATAAAAAGCAGGTGACATAATTAAGAGGTAGGAATACCTCATGTAGTGGGAGCTAGCAGACGGGATGGTAAAAACCTGGTCTACATACAAGACTGGTACTTTCCTGACCAATGCAGTGAGTCTCTGACTGTTGTGAAAATCTCATTCATAGTCCCATCCTGAAGGAATGGAAATCTCCCAGAAGATATAAAAAAGTCTTAGTTGCCTAACATCTTGCATAGTCACAAGGTGAGTGTGTGAAGGGAATAAACTCTTTCACTGTGATTTCAAAGCTCTTCTCCAGAGCTTCAAAAGAAAAAGATGAGACTGAAAAAAGAACAGATACCTCTGGCTGCCCTTAGTGTTAAAGTACACTCCTTCAGTGCTCATTAGTACCGAGGACATCTCCAGATAATTAGTGGTGAAGTGGACATCTCCGGATAATGAAGTGGTGAAAACATAAAGCAGAGAATTGCTTTATGTTTTAGTCATTTAGAATTTTGTTAAGTTGTTCAACTAACTGGCTGTTGTCACTGAATGCAGGATACATTTCTGACATCATCACTAAGGTGGAAATTGGAAAGCTGTAGAAGAAAGTTTACACCTAAGGAGAAGTACAGGGTTATATGCCTCAATATATATAGACTCAAGATACACTCAATCATCGTCTTGAGATCAGTGTCCAACTATTTAAAAAGTTGTTGCCCCTTCAGTCCTTGGAACCAGGGTACAATAATTTTCTATATGACTGCCAAGCTTTTGTATAAATAATAGCTAAAATACTGTGTGCTTTTTGATTTTGCGGTTTTAAGGTACGTTTTTAGGTAACCTCCAGGAAATGTGAATTCCTAATGGTCACAAGAGTCCCATGGCAGTCCCATTCACATTCTTGATTTTCAGAGACGTTCAAGATTTCAGATTTCCTGCTGTGTATCTCTGCAGTTCCCTGCCCAGCACATGCAAGTTTTCTGGATTCCCTCTCTAAGGTGCATGGGCCGGAAGCCTAGATTTTGGATTTCCCTCAGAGTGCCACATGTCTAGAAATAAGAAGCTGCAGGTTCTAACTTTAAGGCATCTAAGTTTTATGGTGTGTTTAGCTTTTAACCCTAGTCTCAAAAACGTTTAGATAAGTGTGTGTGTGTGCACACATATTTGTGGGACCGTAATATTTTAATACATACAACAGATAATAGAAAGTTGTTTTGTTTCCAGGTATCAAATTTGAGTGTTAGAAGCAGTTATCTAGCCTACGTGCACAACAGGAATGGCAGCTACATCTATGTTTTTCCTGACAGAAAATCTACCTATTCATCTACTCTAGCTTTTAAAACTGTCACTAGCAGAGGTCTGTTTTGTTTCCATTAAGAATGGCCATGAGAACATACATATTTCTGAAATCTGAAGCAGCTGCTCATTGTATAAATAATGTATCTGTTAAAAAAAAAAGAGAGAGACACACACACAAATTGTAAGTTATGCCTTTAGGTTTGGAAAAGATTCTCTGGCAAGTTAGGAAATCTGGAAAGCACCATGAAAAGAAGCAAACTGTGCTGAGATCTCTTAGGACTCTTCTGTTATTTATTTACATCTGAATCGAATCGCATTGTAATTCTCCTGGGGTTAATCATTTTCAACGTGCAAATCAGATAATAATAAATCAACCAACACACCATACAGAGGCCCTTAAAATAGCAATGTGGATCACATGAAAATAATTTTATTGGAGGCAGTACCCAATAAAAGAGTTAAGGCCAGAGTAGATACTGTACCTATTTCTAATTAGATATAACTCTATGTCTTAAATTACCCAGACTACAGGTTTCACAAAGTTATGAATCATTTATAACTTCCTCTATCTTTGGTCACTGTTCATCAGAAGATATATCTGCATTCTTCTGTGATTTCCATAACCTTTTCTCTCATTGATGCCCCTTTTTTTTCAGATTCCTTCAGGACAGGTTCAGTTTTCTCCTATTTAACTTAATGATAAGCAGTAGATGTACAGAATATTTTCAATGAAATAGACAATAAATAATACCAATTTCTTTGCTGATATAAATTCATAAATGATCTTATTTAAACTTTTGTCCTTAGGAATGCTGAGCACAAAAATGAGGTAGAATCCTCATAACAGATGTGTTCTTGGCTCCAGCTAACTATTCACAAAGGAGAAATATATTTTCATTTTAAATGCGGGATATTAGGTTGTTTCTGCTTAAGGCACATTTAGAATTTAAGTATTTGCAGGATCCTCTTAAGCTGTATTTTGCCTCACCACTTGTTAGTGGCTGTTTGCTGAGCAGCAGACTACAATGAAAACTAATGCATTCTACAGATAAATGATATCAGATACAAAACCAGTTGAATTTTGGAATTCATTTTTCTGTCAGAGGTTGCTCAGTTCTACTCTATGTGTTTAATTTATGTGTAGATGGTATCCACATATTTGAGAGACATTTAGAGTTTTATGCTGTTGAAAACTATTGCATCCCATTGTATCGGATAGATTTTAGAGACAAAAGCTTCAGTCCTCTGCTGCGTTGCAGACCCTGCACACACACATTGGAAAATGGTCGTAAAGGTGGCTTAGCCAGCTGGAGTTCGCATAGCAGGAGGATCTTGACATTTCATAAAACTGTTGTAACATGAGGTCCAATTTATTGTCTGCATGCACAGGGATTTGTACTGGGAGAAAAGGAAAATGACCAGATCTTCCCTGCATTTTCAGGATTTAGGATTGCCTAAAGACACTTTGGTAGTTTTAGCCCAAATACCTCACTGAGATGTGCTGTGCATTCCTCAGCTGCAGAGTCTGCTACCTGATAGTGGATGTCACAAACTCTCTGAACCGAACCCCAGAGTGTGTATGAAATTCTTCTCTATGGGCATCAGGAACCTCTGTTAACTTAATTGATGCTGACAATAGTTATGGGAAGTCATATCGGCAGCTCAACAGTAGCTGCTGTGGGCTCAATATTCCCTTGGTCCTCGGGACTTCATTTCCCTTTTGTAATTGTGGATACCAGCTGGAGGACAGAGGCTCTGGATGCTCTGGATTGCAAAGGCAAAGCTTCATATTTCACCTACTGTGAATATGATTTTACCTACACACGACTGCAATAGAGTTGTTGCACACTAGTTAGTAGTGTTTCATAATGTGCTTTGTGAACGTGGAAACTTATAACATGTACATTAAATTTGCTCTTTGTAGTCCAATACTTTGCAAATCACATACAAGTTTTTTCAAGGCTGAGGGAACAGAACACATGTTTGTGAATAGTACTGCAGTGATTCATTTTCTCTGGCATTTGATATGCATTTAAATAGCCAAAAATTACAGGTTCAATACCAAGCTACAGGACTGAACTCTAGCCTGTAACTTCAGTCAAGCACATGTGACAGAGGAACTAGTACTCATTCAGATCACTGTATATAGTGATTAATATTTGATGTGGTGCAGAAGAGTCATAAGAAGGACAAAGCAGAAGACCATTTTCAGTGCCGCAACTCATTTATGGATTGCTTTGTATTTCTCATATCACTAAATCTGCAAATTTCTTTACATTAGAAGATAAGGTATAAAATATCTGCCTTGATTTTGATTATAGCAGAAAGAATGAACAGCATACTCTCTATCACCAAATCTGGAAGACTTTACCTACAAATAGGGTAACTTGACTCTTACTCTGCAGTGATAACCTATATACCAGAAATGCCAATTATTATATTTAACAGTCCTAAAACTAATTTCTGCAGGGTTTGAGTCATGGACTATGAAGTTTAAAAATCCTTTCTCTTCCTCAAGAGAGGTTTTTCACTCATAATACAGAATAAAGATCCCCAATAGTGTAAAAAATTGAGAATATATATAATATATATATATAGAGAGAATAGATTGTGTTGTTTTTTATTACCCTCCTGAAAGTATTATAAAAAGTAGGATATGATGATATTGAAAATCTCATCCACCAACTCCCCATGTGTTTTCCTAACTGTCTCTGAGCTCTGGCTTAATTTTTATTATGCTAATAATAAAGACCTTTGGGACACAGGAGTAAAAGGGCTTTTCAACTATTGCATCCAGTTCTTGGCTATTACAGGCAAGCCCATTATATAATCCTGTTAGTAAATGTATCCAGCTCCATCCGGAAGCAATTATGCTCCTTGTCTCCACTTATCCTGTTGAAAGGCTGCTCCAGAATCTTTCTCCTCTCATAGTCAGGATCTTTCTCCTAAATTCCAGCCAAAGCTTAGTCATGGTCACTTTATACTAATTTATTCTTTTTCTGGCGTTATCTCTTTACCCTAGATAGCTGGAGAATAATAATGTAGTTTCTCGGCCAAATTCTCCTTCTTTCTGTAAAAGTTCTGTTATCTGTTGATGATGAGCCCTTTTGCAAAGCCACAACAGCTTATTTGCAAGGCATCCATTGTACATTATTTTAACAGTGGCACAGGCTCATACAAATGTTAATCAACATATGTCGATTTTTTTTTATCTCAATCACCACAAACAAGTGAGGATGTAAATTCCACCATCACAGAATCAAAGTTATGGTCAGAAGGTTATAAGTCAGGAGTAGGTACAAAAAGAAGTGAATGAGCTGAAGGAAATAAATAAAGTTTGGGCTCAGGTTCTTTTGAAAATCTAGTCTGTGTTGTGAGTGCATACAAGTAGCCCATAGACTTGTCTAGAGATGAGTCGCAGAGCATGATAGCAATCTAAATTGGGTTGTGATGGCTGACAACCCCACTGGGCAAGGTATTACTTGTACAGCAGTCTTCCTGTGGTGCTGCTTCTGTTTCTTTTGACTGCTGCTTTCAGAAACAGCTGGGTGCTCTTGTAGGATCGTAGTTTGTTGCTCTTGAAGTCTTGGAGTGATCTGAAAGGTTTTTGCTACTCCTGTATGGCAAAAGTGTATGCTTTCTTACAGTGATTTTCTGTTTGTGTTGCATGCAGTGGTGGTTATAGGAGAACAGTTATCTTGTACAGTGTGTCATACAGAAAATTGTGCAGCGAAGTGCACACTGAAAAAAGAAGCAAGTTTGCAGGCTCACCGATCTGACTTGCAGAGCCGGTGGAACTTATCTTACAGGAAAAAGAGATGATGAATAGGGAGTTCTCAGAGTCTTATGATTTCAGTTATGGTTTGGAGGTACAATTCTACTGTCTCTAGTCAGGCATGCTACCTCCTACAAAGGTTTGTGGAGTATTTCATGCATCTCATTTTTCTTGCACCAAAATAATTACCAGACTGGTTTAGAGCACTCATTTCCAGCAAATCCACTACCTTGTTGCTGTCTATGACTAGTTCCAAAAATGTCAGAAGAAGGAGTGAGAAGCTTTACCTTCTCTCAAAGGAAGTAGAGATCAGCTTAGGCTCTGAAGCATGATGTCCCTTTACGGGCCTCTTTGTGTATTTGAATAATAAGTTCTGCAGTTCTGTGGGTACCTTTAATATTCATAAGCACATCTAACCTTTTTTTCAAGTCCTGCTAGGTTCTGGATATTTTGTGGCAATTAGTTTTCGTTGTGCATTGGGTGAGAGAATATTCCCTTTTATCTGTTACAAATCTACATACTCCAGCATTTCTGCATTATTCTGTTTTTGAAATAGGAAAAGGATAAATCACATATCTGCTCCACCTTTATCTGTACTAGTCATCATGTATGTATTTAAGTCTATTATAAGTTTATTATTTATGCACAGTTGATGAAAATTATCCCAGTCTTTCTCGGAGTTGCTTTTCATGAGCATTCTTCCACACTCACAATTACCATCATGACCAGATTGTGATTATCTTTGCAATCTTATCCATATTAAGATAGAGGGAAGAACAGCACAGTAGTGCTTCATGAGGAAACACTACTGATTTAAATAATACATTATAATATTATACATTTATACATTATTATGTATACATTTGTATGTATACATTTATACATTATTATGTATACATTATACATTATAATGATCTCTCATTCCTCACACCTTCTAATCCTTTTTGGATTTTTAGTCACTACTACATGTTGAGAAGACATTTTCACTGAACTGGCCATTGGGCTGAATCTTTAATCTTTTCTCTTTTCTGAGACAATAGAGCTGATTTAGAAACCGTTAAGTGTCTGTTTTATATTACTCCTCCCAATATATCTTGTTTGGTACTCACCTTCAGTGAACCTTCCAGATCCTTTTTGCAACATTTTGCCCAGCCTGTTGTCCCCTTTTATTATTTGTGTGTTTGATTTTGCATTTGTGGAGGTAACATAGTAGCCGACAGAAGGCTACTGCAAGCAGCAGAGAGACAGGACTTAGCTTTTTCTGATCCAGCCTTAGAAGTAGGTTATTTTAAGGTGTGATGTATCTCTCCAGTGTTAGACATCAAGGTCCACCAAAATGTGTGCTTCTTTCCACCGACTGCAAAGGGTGATAAGTTCAGGTGAACTCCAAATCAGAGTCTGGATAATAGCAGTACTTATTAAAACTTCCTCCTCCTCTTCCGCTCTTTAGTGTAATGAGAATTTCAAAACAACTTCAGAAGTTTTAATTCATTTTATTGATGCCTCTACATCCAAATACACAACAAGTATTTCTATATTATTCTGCCAATATTTATACATTGGTCTTCTTGAATCTGGTGTTTACAGGCTCTGTACTGGACCTAGATATTCAGTGAGCAAAGGATTTCCCATCTTATATTATTGGTTAAATCTGTCTGTAGTGAGCAAACCTTTAAGATTGTAACATCTTGAGGATAAAGATGAACTATTTCTCCACCACTTTTGGCCTCCTTTTATGTGCTCGCTTGAGTCCTCTCAATCTTTTCTGTTATTGCTGTTGAACTCTTTGAGAGTTTGCCACTAAGGAAAAGCTTCAGTCAAAAGAAAAGCTTTTTTTTTTTTTTTTGCTGCCAATGTACTATTATGTATTGTTTCATTATTGAGTAAGGCCCCTCTTAAAAAAAAATGAATATATTTGGGATTTTTTCTCCTTATCTGATTATTTATTTATTATTTTTAATTATTATTTGTGGAGCTGTACCTTTTGGCCTGCCAGGGCCCTGATTTTTCTTTCTCCTAGTGTTTTGGGTCTGACATACTTGTTTCCAGATCCTGTACTTCCAGTTACTGATGAAAGACTCTACTCCAAAACATGGATGGGGAAGTGTGCTCTCATGGATTTTGAAGAATAAGGTCATGGGAAGGCTTTGGAAAATGTGAGGACATTATATACAAGGGTGAGCAAATGTGTCTTTACTGCTCCTCAGTAAATAAGAACGGTGAGATTTACCTTCTTCAGTTCCCCTTTACCCATTGTTTCAGAGGTGAACAATGAACATCGTTGCATTCTTTGGACACTTAGTGTTGTTGGAAGGTTACAACAATGGTTCAAACTCCTTTCCCAGATTCTGAAGGCTCAACCTGATGGAGAAAACTACCTTTTCCATCAGTGCATCTGTTTCTCTCTCATTTTATCCTTCTATGGATGGTGTACCTTTCATTACATTATTATCAGAAGGGGAGAAATGTAAGAGAAACTGTTTTAGGTGAAATCAATGGTCCATTTAGCCTAGTATCCTTTTTCTCCAGAAACAGCCAAAAATAGATGCCTAAGTATTTATATGTGTGTGTGTGTGTGTGTGTGTGTGTGTATATATATACACATATATATAAAAATATATATATAGTGATGTTCCCTCAAATATCTCCAAAGCCTCTCTAGGATTGAATTTTCTAGTGTTTCTAGAAACCAACCTTCAGACTCCAGAGTTAGACTCCCTTAATGAATAAGGCAGGACACTACCAAGCCATTGAACAGCTGCAAGTAGGCCAGGTAAAACAAAAGAAACATAAAAAAAATACCCAGTCAGACAGATGACTTAGTACCTGTTTGTTTTTCAGCTGGCCAGTGAGTTTGAGGGCATTTCAGATCTCTTCTTTGTAAATTGCTGAAAATAGGAGCAATGTGACAATTCTGTTACATTCATAACCAGGGAGGTTAGTACTGGGATAATCTTTCTATTCTACCTCCAAAACCTGGTTTTCTTGAGTAGACCCATTGAGAGTCATGTCTCTAGTCTCACTGCCTTTAGTCAGCTTGAAACTTACACTGACACTTTGCTTTCGAAGTTAATGAATAATTGCAACTCAGCTGGAATTATAGATTGTGACAGAACATTTTGTGAATTCCTTTACATAAAAGCATTCATGGTTTGTGGGTAGAGACTACAGGGAATTGTAGTCCAAGTAGATATCTCTCTGAGGCCTCCTCGAAATTCAGATAATATGTATTTTAATTTTGCTATAATTTCATTTCTGAGCTCCCAAAGATGCTATTCAGCTTCTTATTGATCTATTCAACCAAAACTCTGACATCAGTTTATGAGGAATCACATGCTTCTACAAGTTGCTAAAATATTTTCAGAAATTTAAACACTGTATAGATTAAAAATTTTTCCTTCAGGAAGTCAAAACTTTTCTGATGTTTGTTTATTATGCCACAGCTTCTTTTCTTTGACTGTTTTGGAAAATTTTATATCAACGTACTGAGAATCTACATAAGCTTTGGTATCCACATTTCCAAGAACTATTCAATATTTTTTAATATCCAGTTTCTGTGACTGAGGGTCTAGCCTATTTTCAGGACATGCATATCCCTGGAAGGTAACGTGATCCCTCACAAACTGACATTTGTTTTCCTCAAGTTTAAACCATTACTCCTTAAAAAGCTTTAGAAGCTTTCTGCTCCTGCCAGATGTTCTTCCGATGTTTTATAGAAACAAATGAAGTAATCTAAATACGTGAGGATGTCTTAAATTCTCAAAATGTGGATTAGATCATTTAGTGCCTTCTTAAAAGTCCCTCATGCGCTTGCAGTCTGAAAAGCATTCTGCACGGCTGAAATAATTGACAGGGTGTCATAAATGTGTTTTTTTCCCCTTGATCTTCACCTCCATTTTTTTTTTTAATTTGATAGTATCCAGATTCTAAGTCAAAGGCAGCAATATATTTTGCTCTTGACATGTCATGCAGGGAGTCTGGTGTGGAAGGAAGTTGGTAACTATTGTGCACTGTCTATGCATTCTGTTTTCTTAGATCAGTAGTTAACTTTTTTTTTAATGGCTTTTTTAAATTATAACCAAAGATTTCAAGGCAATGAAGATTACCTAATCAGAATATCCTGAAGCATATACTTTAACTTCTTTTTCAGTGGTGCCTGATATATCAAGAGAATTAGAATTCCAGATATCACTGTTCCAAAATACAAGTATAACTACTGATACAATTCTTTACATTGCTTATCTTAATAGTTGCAGATGGTGACTCTTCTGCAAAAACATTTTCTAGTTCTTCTTATGTGACATCATTTTCTTCAGAGACTCAGTGGGCTTTGTCCTCATATCACCTGCAAGAGTTGTCTGACCACTCATGAAATGTCTCACTCATGAAATAGTTTCTCTCATGGGACCTATGAGAAGCCTGTGAATATCCTGTAGTTAGACATCTTCCATTTAGCTGCTTCACTATCAGTCAGCACCTGATATGCTAAATCTAGTACAAAACTGTACTGCACAGGAATTAACAGCTCATGTTTTTAAGGTATATATTTTTGCTTCCTCACTTACAAACGCATGTCAGTTTGGGGAACAACTTTAACTGGCATATCCTTACCCTACATCAGAGGGTTATGAACTCCCCCCTCCCTAGACTATACATATGAGTATTTTTCACACAGGAAAGTTCTTAGGTTGTGACTGAACACTGCCATCTATGACTAATATTAGGAAAAGCTTAGGCACATACAAAATATTGACAAGGTAGGATTTGATTTTCTCATGAGTCTACACCTTCAGCAGCTCAAAATCTTTCAAACATCCACAAAATCTAGTTTTCTCTGATGCATAGTTTTTGATTCAGGCAAAGGTGCTCTTGCTGTCTTGAAGCTGCTTCCAGCTGGTGTGAAAGTGTCTCAGGGCCAGATGCAGATGTGATGTTGATCTGAGAACTCCATCTCAACAGTCTCTCACTGTGACAAGTGCAGTATACTATGTTAGGAAAGCACTAATAAAAAAAAGAAAAAGAAAAAAAAAAAGAACTGTCTTAGCTTCCACTGTTAAATCTGCTATAAAGCTTATTGGGAAAATAAAGGTAGCAAATCCAGCTAGATAGAACAGACAGAACTTTAATTCATTTAAACTCTATGTCCCTTCTTCCTTACTGCTCTAATCAGAGACAAAAAACATCAGACAAAGTGGTCATTGTGGCACCACCAGCCACAGTGCTATTATAACAACACCACTTCTTAGTAGAGGTATAATATGAAATGTTTTTTTAATAGTATTTTGAAATCAAATTGAAAGTGGATACTCTCACCTGTTGACCAAGATCACTCTGAATTCCACTCTTGTTCTACAAATGATTACAACTTCTGAGTTTTTTCTCAAGCATATTTTTATAAGTATGCTCTTTGTTCTGTTGGCCAAACTGTTAACAAAGACTTTGCATAACACTCAGAGAGATCCCCTTAGGAGCTTACTTGATATGTCTTTGCAATCTGACTGTTAATAACTACTATTGAAGTATTTTTTCAACTAAATCCACCATCTTTTCATCTGATAGAGACTGCCAAACAAAGCTTTATTAGATATACAAGGTCTGCTGATTCATCCATACATAATAGGCTTGTTAATCTGTCCAGAAAAGAAATTGCACTAACTAGACATGGTTTTTGATATTCCACAATGTCCATTTCTTGTCACCTTATTACTGAGGTGTTAACAAAGTGTTCATTAACTTATTCCACTGTTTCTCTGTGTTCTAAACTTGGGTTGACTTCATTTACCTGTGATTGCTGTTTTATTTTTTATTGATTTTCTTATGTTCTTTTAAATGTCATTGTTTCTTTCTAAGTTCCCAAAGAAGATCACTAATGTTCCAGAGATTGTTTACCAGATTCTTTAGTGCCAGAGAATGGATTTCATTTACTCTTACTTACCGAGAAATAGCTAAGTTGTCTAAATATTCTATAAGCTATTCTTTCCTTAGTAAGTCACTTATTTGTAACTTACTTTCTGCTTTGATCCTTTTTCAGTTTCAACTTTTGATTCTCATGCTATTCCTTTGTACTCACTCTTTACACAAATCCTGATTCTTATTTTCTGTTCTTTATTTTTTCAATAATTAAAAGGGTTACCAATAGAGCTATATTTGCCTTCTGTTTTGTTTTGTGCCTTTCCTCAACATCATGATAGTTTACAGCTGTACCTTTACAATTATCAGCTTTAGAAATTTTGGAAAAATTACATACCTGTAAAATTTCTAAAGTCCTATAGAGTATTAACTGGTGTCTTGCCTGTTTGGAAAAAGCATACCTCAAGCTTCAGAGGGTACTTTTCTAACAAAAGGTATTTGATTATATATTGGAAACTTCAGCACATACATGAGTTCAGTGCCTGGAGAATGCACTTTTAAAGCAAAGTCCTCCTTTTGTTACCTTAGAAATAACATGAGGCTACATTAATACAAAGATGGAAAGTGTATATATTGATTTTTCTGCCTCACAAACAAACTGGGCCAAGGACTCTGGTCTGGTGCTCTGTGATTAAACCAGAGATAATTACTTGGTGTAAAAGCTTTCGACTTCTAAAGGTTTCTTGCCCAAGACCTCATCCTTTGAGTCTGAATATGCTGATAAATGTGTCATGATGGGTGATCTGTGCTCGTGGAGGTAGCTGTGGACCAGTGCGGTTCCTATGCTAAGACTATATACCATGACTTTGCGAGGATGTGCATACGAGGATGTGCAATGTGAGTGTTACTGTGTAAGGAAAACCCTTGGCTTTGAGAGAAGTCACTCAGGAGAGAGCCGCTGGGCCAGTGTGGTGCACTCACTAGAGACATGGCTTGTTGGACACCCTTTCCCTCAACCACAGCTTTCTGAATAGTGACTTCAAATGCTTTCTGAAATATTGAAGATCTGCCACAGTGTTCTTATGAAATGATACTGTGTGACAGCAAACTTGCATAAGTAAAACTTCATGTGATTCGTTCTCAAAATTTTGGAAAAGAATTGGCTAGATGGAATCCTTTTTATCTAAGGTGAGATATTGACAGGGGTGTGTTACAGTGTATCACCTTTCAGTTATATAGAAAGTGCTACTTAAGTGTAAGGAACTGAGAAAATTTAAAACAAGAAAATTAAAAGTAACATAAGCTCATGCACACCTCCTCAGTTACCATAGAGTTATGGTGTGCCCTGAAATATAGCATGTTTGATTAAAATTTAAGGAGAGACACCAATAAGGAGAGGTATTTACCACGATCAGTGAAGGCTTCTTGGGTCCAAATGAAGTGTTAACACAATTTGTTGCAATAAAATGTATTTCTACACCGTGAGTAAGTATTGTGAGGGGTGTCAATCAACATAGCCCCATTGAAGTCAATGTCTGTTCACTGAATGTAGCGGAACAATACCAATTCAAACCATCTGAGAACTTGGATCATTATGTTTATAATAGAAACCAATTGCAATGTAAGCTAAAAATGTTGCAGGTGAGTATCAAATAAAGGATGGGCACACACAGTCACACACATGCTCCTATAACAGGCATCAGAGACTAGATTTATACAGCCTTTTAAACACTGACTCTTAAAAAATGTGTTGTAGAAGGCAGGTTGGCTAGCTTTACTGCTTCTAAACTGAAGCACTTCTAAAATATGTGAAGCACTCTAATAATTTTCAGGCGCTCTTACTGTTATACTGGTTATACTCAGGAACTTGATGACTTCCAAATGGAATACTTCAGGGCATTTCAGTCTGCCTATCAGTAGTACTGAAAGTATACAAAGTCTTACAGTTAGAAAAACAGTTCATGTTTTTTAAGTACTTCTTTATTAATTTTGGCATAACAAAACATTTTATAGTTCAAAACTTTCTTCACTTTCACACAGGCTAATATTTAAAACGCTAAAAAGACATTTACTCCTGCAAGATATGTTTATAATGGAATGCAATAATATGAATCTTTTCTTTCTGTTATTTCATTCTGTTCAGAGGAATTTACCTCCATGTACAGTGCACAAAATACTTATCTTATGTGTTTCCTTAAAAAAAAGAAAGTTGTAATGAAATCATGCCTGTGCATAAATATGCAATTTTAATGTAACCACACTTTTTCAAATGTTATGTTTTTTAATGCTGTTTTGTTCGGTAAGTGTTAGATGGCTGTCAGCTGGATAAGGCAGGGGTAATGTTGAAACCCTCCTGCTAATACAGTCAATTCATTTCCTTATGCCAATGGATAGGTGAATAAGTGCATGGAAATACATGGATTCATTAGTATGCACACACTCACAAATTAATAATATAACCTTATAGTGTGAAATCTGCCATGCCTGTGGATGCAGATTCGGTCATCAGAAGGTTGATGACATAAGTTTTGACTTGGTAGCTAATGACTGAAATTTGGCACCATCCTGTTTATATTAACAAATGAGAAAAGAAAGTATACACATATATATACGAATATATATTTTAACTAGGTCATTCTGTTTTCTCTCACATCTGATATGATTCCTCAGGCTTTGATGAGTATTTTCCGTCAAAAATTAAAATCTCTCGCAAGCTACTCTTTCAGCAGTGCAATATTACAGATGCAGGGGATTACACTTTCCAGATGATGTCATGATCAATTTATACCTTGATTTTTTTATTCTCGTTTTAATGAACTACTTCCATTTGTCTCTAATTTAAAAAAAAAGTCACTCCACATGACTCAGTCATCACCAGCACTACATAAGCTTTCTGAAACTAGTTTTATCACTCTTTTTAAATAAAAGCACCAAGTAAAATCTACCTGAAAAAAAAAAAACGATGATGTAGAAACCTTATTAAATAAAGCCCTTCGACTTTGTACTGAGGCAGAAGGGGAGCATGCACAAGATACACACCACTGGCTCTGCTGGGGTGGTAGTAACCTTAAGCAGAGAGCCGGACAGCTGGGGACATGTACTCCACAATCCGCGTTATCCCATTCCCAGAAAGGTTTGTGTCCATGTCTACGGGGTTTCAAAATATGTCCAGACTACCTAAGGTGATCAAGTTACTACCGCTTTTCAAGTTATCTGCTGTGAACTGAGCCAAGGTAATTAACATATGTGTACCTTGCTTTCTCTAACCTTTCATGCCTCTCTCTCTGCAGGTGAAATGAGACACATCTGTAAGCGAAGGTAAGCACATTAGTTTAAACCATCTTGATGGTCACATATCGCGATTAAGCTAATCAATTGACTAATGGTAACTTGTTAAATTGCAAGAAATGTATTAATTGAAATCATGTGAATGTACATTTAAAGTAGTAAGATGGAAACTGAGATTAAGTTAGGCAGAAACTAAACTAGCAAAAGCAATATTTAAATGGTAAGGGGGGGAGTCACAAGCACAAGCACATGGCATTAGTTTAGCAAATTACTATGCCAGTTTAGCTGGAGCAAAATAAATACAAATGCAAATTAATCAGAATTTGCAATGACAGAGAGCTATGTTAGGCTGCATTACCAGTTGTTCAGAGTAGAAATGCAGATATGGATAATAGCTGTGCTCAGCTGTAGGTAGGTACCATGCTCAGTTAAGAAAAAATTGATTTTAATTGAATGCCTTGTGATCTCATTTGCCATATACTTATAAAAAGCAATAAAGAAAAGTTAAGTTTCATAGTTGTACTGTCAGCAAAATTATTTTGGCTATGATAGCATTGCAGTACTCAAGCATGTTTACCAGTTCCCAGGTCTGAATATAGCACTGCTGTATCCTTTATAGGGATGAAGATGTTCAGGACATCAAATCTCTTCCAGTTCATCCTGTTTTCTGTGAAAAGAGACTTTGTTGTTCTTTGTATGTCAGTTTTTAAGTATTATAGCAGGGAATGGTTGAATGACTCTTTCACTACAGAGTGTGCTATATCACACCACAAAAGGTAAGTCTAGATGCAGCTGCTCATGTTTCACTAAAGTAAGTAAGATTTTTGGCTCTTACAAAAAAGTTAGGACTTTATTCATTTGATTACAGTTAGACGAATGGTGTTTTTTGAGATGCCTTAGAAGATGGCATCTCAGGAGATCCAGCTGCCACTGAAAAGGATCATGGGTCTCTTTGTAGGTCTTGTATCACATCTGTAAGACCTATGCAGAAGTTTTGGATACCTACAGCATTGTAAGTGTCACTGGATATATTATGTGTGAGCAAATAAATTAAGTCCGTAATATTATTTCCTATCTGAAATCGGACAGGAAAAGATAATATTTTCTCTGCAAACACTTCAGGAAGAGGATTCAGGTCCTTTAAATATGCAACTATATGTGCCTGTACAGAGATGGATGTCCAACTCCCAGTATCGTCAAAATGGAAATCTAATTAAGGAAGTCAGTGGAGTCTGAAGAAATATTCAGCTCACCCTAACAAAGATACCTATATTTTGTCAACTGAATAGCTGTATAGACTATCTATTCTATTAACTAGGCCCTTGGATTCAGCTTTATACACAGACAACTAATATGTCTTCAGGTCTGTCTTTCAATTCTACCTAGGTTACCGTGGATTTAGGTGCACAGAGGAAAAAATTAAAATAAAATAATTGAAAAATACCCAGCAATTAGAAACAGGTTTTATTTTAATTTAAAGAATCATTACAACTTATTTTCCAACTATACTTAATGCATGAATACTTCAAGAGTTTTGATTCAATGGAAGTTTTGAATGGAACATCATTATTATTATTAAAAGAGAGTAAGACACTGATTAAACACAGAAAGTTTCTAGAGTTTTATCATTTCCCACAGTCCTAGAAAAATTTCCTTTACTTCCAGATTTATTCTGAGTGTAAGATAGAAACTGTGGGGAGGGTAAAGTCAGTCTTTAAGCAGAAGTTAGTTTCTATCTTAACAGGCATCTCAGGACCTTGATGACAGTATTGCTCAAACAAACAAAATCTCAGCTGAGCTGCATCTTCATATTATCGAAACCCTTGTGTAGCTGTATAATCCAGTCATTCTTCCTTTGACTTCTGAAAGCTTGATTAAATAAACATAATGTGGCATATATGGCTTGATGGTTTAGGTTTTTCATATATTTCAAAAGGCAAACGCAATGGCACATAGTCTTTAAAAGCACATTCACTTGATTTTAATCCATAGAAATAACAAAAAATACAGGAGAAACACCTTAAGTGTTCTAACTGTTGTATCCATTTATCTGTCTACATATTACTTTATTATAATTCTGCAGTAATATTTGTATGTTTTGGTTTGGGTTTTATGGGGGAAGAAAAAGACTGTATCCACAAATAAGTAAGCTCAAGATTTTTGAAAAGTATTTATACCTATAAATGAATAGATGTGAAATACAAGATAATATTACATATCCTTTTTTTTGGAGACAGAATTATAATTTAAAGCCATCATACAGTCAAAGTTTAATGTGCTGGAAAAAAAAATCCTTTATCTGAAATAGCAGAAAATCAAAAACACACTTGAAATTTTTGTCTGATAGCCTAAATATATATGTTGAGCCTTTTAAGAACTTGTACATAACAGGAGGGAAAGGGAACCCCCTAGCGCATAAAGTAAGAATTAAACATGGACGCTACTTGAAATTTTATCCATCAAAGATGTAAATGGTGGTATTTAAGCTGATTTTATAATTTAAACAAAAGTAAATCACATATTTGCATTTATTACTTGCATCATGTTTTGGTTTTGACACAAGCTCAAAACCTTGATACTAAAATGTTTTATGATGATTAATTTGATCCATTCTTGTGTGCTAACAATATATATTTTTTACTATCAGAAATTTTTATTAAGCTTAATAATTTTATTTATTAGTCACAGAATCAAACCCAAAGTAATAGAAGTTATGCAGAGCATGGTTTCTTTTGTTGGCATGAAATATTTTATATGAATCATATTTAGAAAGTCACTGTCATGATATTTTGCCCTTTGTGTGTACTTTTCTTTCCTCTGCAGAAGGCATCAAAATTAATCATACGAGAAGTTACAAATATTAAGCATACTTATTGTGAAAGTTTCAACTGTGTTAAAGAGCATCTCTGTGTGTTTCTCATTTCATGACCCTTGAATGACTGTGAGCCCAGTTGTGAGCCCTTATCTTTGTATGTTCAATCTAGCACATAGCTATCTCAAATGTTTCCCTCATTCCTCATGTTCTTTGATCCCTTCAGTCATAGCTTTCTGCTTTTCTGCTCTGGTCTTCTTTCTGAAGAGCAATCTGCTATAGGAGAACTACAGATGTACCAAAAACTTATAGCTAATCACTTGTTGGAATTGTTATCAAACACAAACATGCTTTTACAAATGAGTGGAGATTTCTGATTTGACAGCCAGTGTACACGCACCTTGCACTCAGCATGGACAGCTGTCAGAGACAACCTCAGACTCCAGCAGTGAAGAATCAAGCCTCTTTATTCAAGCTTTTGGAATATTTGCTATTGCCTTTTCACTTCAGTTTTATACTGGGACTCTTTTATTGACTAATGATTGATTAATGAAGTTACCCTGATCTCAGTAAAGTCTGTGAGAACTAAATTAGCCTCTGTATTTCCATCTATTTTAGATGAGTGTCAAAACTCCCAACTCAATACAGGCTGCATTCCAAGGGATGCAGCTGCACTCTCTCTGCTTCCCCGATGGGTAATAGGGACAGTTCAAAGGGCATAGTGGTATAGTCCAGTTCATAACCTAGTTCATTATGTTGAGTTTTAAGATCACTTATAGACTCACATTTTTTTTTTACTGTCAGTGATTTTAAATTTAGGATGTGATACCTAAGCAGTTTGCTTTTCTAAAGATGAGTTTAACTGATCTGGCAGCTATGACATAAATTAGTGTATATCCTAACAAAAGAAAATCTAAAAGGAAATGCAATTCTTCAGAGATTATTTTTAAATTTATTTTTAATATATATCAGCTTTTTTTTTATGGGTTCATCTTTAACAAGCTGCTCTTCATCCATGTGCTCACAGGCACTATAATGGTTTTCCATGTCTGTATGTCTTTCTTCCAAGATCTCTGTTTTTGTTTCACCTCTACCTCTTTCAGATTTCTCCCAAGAAGGCTGAGAGCAAATCTTTCTGCTGCCACATTTTAGTGTTGGGTCAGCTGAGAATAATACATCCTTTTCTCAATATGTTCACTCTGCCCTTTGGCTGCTCCCTGTCAAGGGGCTTGCCGAGCAGGAGCTGAAATAAATGAATATACTCAGTCATCAGTTTAGGAAATAGCACTTGGAAGAAGTTTTAGAAATAGGCCTCCTGTCTACTCAGCAGTTAGAGAAAAGAACATCCTACAGCAGCAAGCAGAGGTGAAACGCAGAATAAAATATTAAGGGCAGATGGCCAAGACAACCCAGTGTTGAAGGAGGCCAGCCAGGGAGCTGGAGAACTTAGAGGAAAGCCTGAACATCCAGCCAGAAGCCATGAGTTAAGCAATTCTTGTGGGAATGCTTGACTGTGGGATCTTAGCACTCATCAGGAGCCCAACAAGAAGGAAAGACAGACAGGTGTAGAACACTGAACCTCGTATGTCATTCTGCCACCACAGTCCAAAGAAAACAAAAACCTCATTAGTATTGGAAAGTTTGACTTTCCCTGCGCTCACTTGACCAAATTAAGTACTCATAGCAAAAGTATCAAGCTGTACTGGTCAAATGTATTGCATAACCTCATTCAGTGTCAGGTCTCAATTGGTGTAAACTTTGAAAACTCCATTAACTCCAGTGAAGTTATATTTATATAAGCCAGCTGAAATTCTAGCTCTCAAAATGCAAAATTAATTTATTTATTTTATTACCTTTAAGCTGAAGGCTCATGGGGTAGCAATAGAAAAAAGAATGTCATGAGAACTCACTAATGTAACCATGTAGTGAAGAAACATTAGCATTTTTAGCATGCATGAAAAGTCACTTAGGGAGTGTTTGGTTAATGGGCGTTATGGATTATTAAAGATAATTACTAAAGGTGCAAAAAATGGCTACTTCATAGTGATAGAGTCTCTGGCCCTGCAGTGGGGAAGCACTTGCAATATTAAAAGGTTTCAGCTTCTTTTGGCATGTATTTTAAATCAAAATCAATGTTTAACCACCACAGTGGGTGAGATTAATTTCACATAACTTCAGGGGCTTGATTCATTTATCTAGTCACAGGCGTTCAATGCCATTTAGGACTCCCTTGGTAAAGAGCCTGGCTTCAAGCTGTCACTTCAGAAGGGCCTGGATCTCCTGTGGATGCTGTATCTGCCATGGTCATGAACATGTCTGAAAATAACTGCAACCGCTCAGATTTCAGTAAATTCCTATGTTTAATTAACCAGATCAAGCCCTAGATGTTTAGACTGTAGGTGTCTACATCTGAGCTAGTGATCTTCATCTTTCTTCATAGTCAGTAAAGAGAATTTGATGCCTTTACATCCCAATACTGAAGGTGAAATGTAAATGTCCTCTTTAGGATGACTGCACCCAAGAAATGTCTCCTTTTTTCCACTGACTATAAAGGGAGACAAATGCAACTATCTCAGATTTAGATCTCTATATTTATGTAGGTATTGCCATCTAGCACCATGACATCAAAAGAACATCAACTCAGAATCTTGTCTTCCTGCATCTTCCTCCTTCCCTGCTATCTTCCTTGTCACAGTAAGGATTATGCCTCCCAGAAAACCACCAGTACCTATACTCCATAGGCCTGTCTGGCCTAAGATAAGCTGGCATTTGCCCCTTTGTCTGTGGAATGATTGACCCTGTGAGACATTTGTCTTTGCTTGCATGGTGGTAAGAAAGCTTTGGGGACTGCAAGTATTTAGTTCCATAAAGGATATGGCCTTACAGGAAAAGTATTTGCTTTGTTTTGCATTGCAGCTGGACAGCTTACTGATTGCAGTAACCTTCTTTTGCAGAGAAATGTAACCATTTTTTTATTTTTTCATAACAGGTCTTATTCACCTCATTATTTAGCAGATTAGCTTTCTGAGGGACAAACAGAGGGTCACAGCAACCTGAGCTGCTTGCCAGAGAGTACATCTGCTGGCTCTCTTAATAATGCCTTTAACTGAACATCTGCAAACATTCTGAGAGTATTGACTATGTCTTTCATCCGCTCAATACAAGCAAAACAAGCAAACAGCGCCCCAATATTTTTCACCTTGGAAGCCTCAGCTTCATTTCCTCAAGAAGCATATAAAGAAATGCTGAAGCCGACACATACACTTTGGTTAGCAAAAGTCAATTATTCTTTCCAGCAACATGTTTGTACACAAGAAAATTAAAACTGTGAAAGAGTCTTGATATTTAACATGAAGAGAATATATACGTGTGTGTGTGCACATGCACATATATGCACATACACACACGCATAAATGTAGATCATTGAATTCAGTGGATAATACTTAGCTAGTTGTCAGAGAGCTGGGTAAGGGAGCAAGTATATAGAGAGACTGATGTCCTTTCATAATGGTAAAGCCAAAAAAATGCTTTTTCTACCTCTGCTTTTTTAAAAAATAAGCTTAATTCAATTACACATAAAACAAAACATTACAAGTTATAACATCATCTTCACACATTTGTCCAGTCAATGTATGTACTAAACTTGGTATAAAGTTCAGTCTTTTGCATTTTTTACTTATGTGTATAGATAAAGGCATATCAATAGAGCTATTTTCGTGAATTAAATCAGATGATAATTTTCTGATTTTCCATTTTTATTAGTATAATATTTTAAAAAATTGTTGCTATTTTCAAATATATTTGCCAGTAAATGCAATATTGACCATTGTTTATGATACAAATACCTGCTGTGAGACTATAAAACATGAAGAGACGCCAGATATTGGGACTCTGTGGAGGGCTAAGATATTTAGGTTTTAATCTTAGCAGCACAGTATACTACCTTTGTACTACTGCACCACATTACCTAATTAGTTAGTCAAAATCCTTACCTCCTGGAAGAGTGTAGCATTTCTCTGCTTTATAAAGAGCAAACATTATTTGGCTACAAATGAGATTTGCTGTGCATTGTAAATGTAATGTATTCTTAGTGAAATTAAATGTTACAAAATGATTTGAAATATTTCTGTCTCCACCTGTTCTGCTGCTGGTAAAATTTCAGTTATATATTTAGAAATGGAATGAAAATCTAACTAGGAATCTAGATGGAGAGTCAATGAAGGGCTCTATTTCTTAGAGAGGGGTTAAGCTTAGTGGGAAGGGCACTCTATGGGCAGTGCAGGTTTGAACACCCTAAGGTGGAGTCCATTATATTAAAGAAGGCATATCTCAGATGTGCTTTAAAGAACACAATTAAAATCCTAGCGCCTAGCTGAGCATAGCAGAGCCTAACCAACCTGTCCCCTCCACAGGATGTCCCAGGCTGTCAGCACACAGATGTGGAGCCTGAAATTGGATATAAAAGTCATGTTAAACATAATCGTGTCTTCAGTGTTTCTTACTGGTCTGCTCTAGACAGCCATATACTTGCACTGTGCTGTTTCAGAAAACTCTAAATTGCTCCCTACAATACATAAAGATTCCTCTACTAGAGCCAGAAACCAAAATGTTAAACATCACAACAACCTTAGGGCTTTTAGTGCTTTGGCAGATCTAGTCTGTAGTTATTATTTCAAGGGCTCTGAAAATGATATATGAATAATGGAAAATAGTACAGGTAGATAGCAGTAACTACCATCTGACTGCAGTTGTAGTGCTTCCTACTAATGAAAGAGCCCAATGATTTCAATAATAAGATCTTGTTCCAAAATTCTTAATAAAAGAGCACTACCCGTGTGCCCTGCCTCATTTTAGCAAATTCCAGGAAAGGCATTTGTGATTTCTGAAGTACAAAGTGATAGAAAAGAACCTCTTGGCCTTTTTCTTCCACCAAAGGAGCATCTTTTATTTTTTTTTCTTACTAGAGGAATAATTCTTATGACTCCAACTTCACCCAAGCTTCCAAGCTTTGAAGTAAGGACTTAAAACACTGAAGGGGACAGGCTTTGTGAAAGGATGTACCTTTTCATAATTTATAATAGGTTAAAAAAAATAAAAACCACAAAACATGAATCAGTAAAAGTGATTTTACTGATCCTCTTCTCTTTGGAAACATTAACTGTAAGCTTGGAGTACTGTGTGTGAATTTGCCTTCCTGGCTGCACAAAAGCTGAAGTTCAATTAGGGGATGGCTGTTACTCACACAACTACATAGATGGGGGTAAAGGCGTTGCACTGGGATGGGACAGATGTAGGTGCAAATGCCCTCAGTTTAGTAGGGCCTAAAATACAGGTAAATCTAAGTGCACTGTCCATATATTTTCATTTGAACCATCTGTGCTTCTCTTTGAGCTCAGTGAAGTTTGAAAGAATTAGGTTTGGTCAATCCTTGCATTCCCAAACACCTGGTTTTGTTTGTTTGTTTGTATGTTTGTTTTTCCTACTTGGGTGACATTGGCAACAGTTTGCTGCATCAGACTTTGGCCATTGCGATAAGACTAGGTGTTTAACTGAGCAAAGATGGGGTCTTACTGGGTATGCAGAATAACAAGCTTTAGGAGCCCTGGGAAGTTTTTGTCTAAAATGTTACATGTTTAGACAAGGTCAGGCAGGTAGGCAAGCTAAGCAAGGAATTTTCTGATTGCTCTCCTTGATGTAAGCGTACACATTTTGTCTAATAGAAATTCATGCTCTCAGAACCAGTGTTGAATCAGATCTAACCTAATTTACAAGACAGGAATAACTGCATGACCTTCAGTTTCTATGGCTGTTACAAAAGATATGCTAGCATTTGTAACAGGTTCAGACCTTATTCTTATGAGCATCATTCAAAAGACTCATGTAAAAATTAATAAATGAATTTTTCATCTCATTGGAGATACATGAAGAAACTAAAGTTTGTCCAGAAAGCTTTCTCTTTCACTTTCACATGTTTTTTCACATGTTTTGCTGAACCTGAAATTTTACCAAGCACAGAAAGGAATTTTGGGAAGTGAGAGGAGGGGGGGCAACCTAGCCATGTCTAAGAAAATAGAAAAATAAATAAAAAAAAATACAAACACTAGTACTAAAGACTAGGGACAATCTCATATTGTGTGTGTGTGGGGGTGTTCTGCAGGAGATTTTTAAAGATCTCACTTTTATGTAAGAATAGTTTTCAAAGCTTAAACAGTGTGTAATGTCACAAGCTAGACAATGAGAGAAGAATGTAATGTTCAGTAGGTTTTTCTAAATGAACGCCCTCCATTATATTGTTTAAATAAGACAAGAATATTCTGGAATACAATACCCAAGAACAATATTAAAGACTGTAGCATATAGACATTTTAAGGAAGAGAGAGAAATGGAAGGAGAGATTGTAGTTGTCTGTAAACATAAATTTTGATGTCTTTTTTTAAAAAAACCCCAGTCATTAATATTATTAAGGTACGTTGTATTTGTTTATTTATTGATGCTAAAGATCCACTCACATCTTATCAAGTCTCAGTGGAAAAATGGCAACTAAGGTGGCTGTGGAATAATAAATAGCTTATATGTCATTAATATTATGTAAGAATAATGACAGTATTTGCAGGACATGAACTACACACCCCCAGATCATGAAAATATCTTATAAATTCTGAGCATTAAAATAAATATATATATTTGGAAATTATTTTGATTTTCTCAATATTTTTGAGACTTTAAATTGCTTCATTCATTTGGGTTTTTCTTTGCAATGCACTGATGTTTCCCTTGGGAAAAAATGAAATGATCTGATTCTCATACAGTATTTTATTGACAGCTTAATGGGCCATAATGAAAATCCTAAATATCACAATAATACTGGAAGAGATGACACCACTGTATTCACAGCAGTGCATGACTGTAAATACTTGGTCGCTGTTTATGTGTGGATTATTAAGTAAGCCCATCAAAATTATTTAACGAAATATAGATCAATTTATTTGCAGAAATATGCAGAGTCAAAGAACCATGGTGAGAAGTTTCAAAAGGGGATGCCTCTGGTTAGACTCATTTATTTTTTGTGCCCGTGGGTTTGTCATTGGATTTTCTAAAGCTGCACTGAGTGGAGCTTTTGAAAATCTTTTGATTTCCTCCAGTGCTTTAGCTCAGACTCCATATAAATAAAGATTGTATAAATGATTGTGTCTCTGAATGAGACCCTGACACCTATCTTTGTCATCTAAAAGACAGATTTGTAGTCTAAATTTCTTGTCTGTGCTCCCTCTACAGTGAATGGAAAGAGACAAGAATGTATATAGACAGATTTATCTCATCAATCCTGAACACTTGTCTCAAGAAGGGGTGAATTTCCCTTGGGAGATGCCTATTCCTATTGACGATAGGGGGATCCAAGATGACTAGCGTAGCCCAGGCCCCTAATTTGCAGATGCCTGACAGTGAGATGAATCCCACCTTAGCTGACTGCCTAGATGACAACTGCTAGATTTGTGCCATATGGATGTCAAAATATTGACATCCATGTGGCAAAGATTACATGCGTGTAATTCTTGTTCTTTCCTTTTGATAAAGCAAATTAATAATACTTTGATAAAACTGTAATTATTAACTTAGAAATGATTTTCCACTATATATTTTTAATTATATAAACCAACATAAACCCAGTAATGACCATAAAATTCTAGTTAAGATTTTTAGAAATTTGAAAAAATCCCCAAAGCATAAAGGTAGATTTCTTGCCAAGTAAGGTGAATTATTTTGAGTGATAAGCACCTACCTGCTTCCATTGATGTTTAACTCATTGTTCAATACACTTTTACACATTAATGTATTCTTATAAAGATGAGGCTGTGCCATTAGGAACAGACTTCTAGGATAAGCATTAAAGTTTGGCATTAAAGTCCTGTTAACGGAGCTGGTACCCAGAAGCTGGCCATCTCTCTGACGGGTTTGTCTTTGCAAATCTTACTGTTAAATTTATCCCTTAAAGCGTTGCAACTATTAAAGGAAGAGCTAGTAGCAATGGGAATGGTATGATATGGAAAATTGTTACCTGGAGACTGCATACTCTTGTGAAATGGCCAAAGTTTCCTACAGACATTCAGGAAACCGAACACTGCTGCAGAAATCAGCATTCTCAACCCTTGGTAACCAAGACTTCTGAAAGAACAATTAAGCCATTAGATAAAATGCAGTAAGATGTTAAAAGTATTCTCCTGGCCTCTTCTCTCGTCCCTTTTCTCCTGCCTCAAGCAAGTGACCAGTTCCCTACAGCAAGGAAAGTGAATAGATGAAAAGCAGGGGGCAGGTGAATCTAGTCAAACCTAATCTCATCTAATCAAGTCATGTTCAGTCTCTCGAAACAAAGGCTTCAGTCACATGAAGAAGTCTGAAAGGACTCAGAGCACATGAGTGGTGATTCACAGCACTTTTTCCACTTGAAAATTTGGAGTTTAAGAAACTTTCATCTACCCTTTTAATATGATGAAAAGGAGGACTGTGTTTGGATTAAATTTCTAGCTTAGATTAAAATGTAAACTGTGGTTTGTTTAGCTTACTTGGTACAATTTGCCTGATCTTCCTCACTGTCTGCTTGGCTGATTTTTCTTTTTTCTTCTTTTTTTCTTTTTAAGAAGTTTTCAGGAAAATCTGTCTTTTGATGCCATTTTTCTTTGTTTACTGCATAATTTAAGAGTTTTGTTCAATGGCTAACATGTAAACTATTCTTTTTTCTATTCTAAACAATAGCTTTGCAGATGCAGAACTAGGGCTCCTCCAGCCATAATTCATTTCTTTTCCAGGGACTCTCATAGCCTCCAGGCTAAACATCTGTGGAAACTACACCCTACTCTAAAGAGTTACTTCCTTTTCAGAAACAGCCATGTAATGTTGAATTGATATTATACTCTCTAGCCGTTGAAGCATGCACCATTCCCAGGAGTGGGATCGCGACTCCACCCAGCAGTGGAGTCTGTGTACTTCAGTGTCCTGGAAGTGTGGTTTATATGAATACAGCAGAGAAGTGGTTTGTGTCAATAAAGCAGATATAAATCTCTCTAAAATGGTTATTCCAGTGGAGATTGCAACACATGTTTCTTGGAAATGCTCTTAATAGCTGTTGGAATTTTTTAAAAGTGTCTGTGGATATAAATGAGATTCTTTTCTAAATAAAGAACATTTCTTCTGAAAACGATCAACATCCCCTAACCCACAGTGCCTATTTTTCAAACTTCATTTTGGGAAGAAAAAGGAGAAAGAACTGTTTTAGGTTTTTATTTTCTTTTGTGCAGATTCTGTATACAACCCCTTTGATCAGTGGGATTTAATGCTTTATGATGTGTAAAGTACCAAGCAAAATAAATATCCACCTTTTTTTACTCAGGACCATAATGCTATCCATAAATATAATGATACATATTCCACATCTTCAAATGATCTTTGAACAAAAACAGAACAAAAACTGATATGAGCAAATATTTTGGATATATGTGTACGAGCTCCCATGACTCTTGGAAAACAAAATGATTATTTGTATTGTTGCTGAGTGTGGTGAAAAATATAACATCTAAAACAAAGGGTTCCTTTGTGATTCAAAATGCATGATCTGTGGACATCTAAAAACATGTTGTCTGCCAAATAACCAGAAAGCAGAACAACTGATTTAATGCACAAATTATGGAACTATGTGAAACTACAAAAGTTGTAAGAATAAATGCATAAAAATAATGAATTAAGTGGCAGGACAAGACAGCTGTTCAATCAAATGGTGATTATTGTGGATGTGTTTTTGTAAGGAATGATTTTATTTCTCATATTTAAAAAGAATACATCTATTCCACATTTTTTGCCAGTAGACTGGCAGTGAGAAGTACAGTTTCTCTGGTACCTTAATCAGCTTCAGAAGGTACTAATTAAAAGGGGTAGAATGGACAGGGGCAGGCAGGAATGAGCTAGTAGTAAGCTAATGAAGTAGAGTCAAGAAAAACAGAGTAACTGAGAAAATGATAGGAAACAGGAACAGATTAGAAGAGGTCAGTAATTGGAAAGCGTAATAGTGGGGAGGAAACTTGATTTGAGTGGTATGTGTAGACAAAGAGCTGTAAAAGAACTACTGTAACCGTTGTTTTTTTCTATTAACACAGACATTTCCTGACACACAATTAAAGTAGATTTGGGGGATTAAGAGATAAATGTCTCAGAGCCTGTGGGAATAGAATTGTTAGATCTAGTGTCCTGGCCTCATTCCCATTTGGATATCGCCCCAATTTTTTAAAGCTACATATGGTAACTGTCTGTACTTCCTGTCCTAAACTGCCAAGTAGTGTTGCTTTATGTTGTCAAACAGCTGCTTATTCTAAAGTACTTTGTGAGACTTTGGTGTGAAAGATGGTATATCCAAAAGTCTGGGTCAAATAAATTGCTTGGACTTGCCGATAGGAAGTTTTGCATGGTAAAAGCCATAAAGGTGAAATCTTCCCAGAGCCCCTGCTGCCGTGGGTGTGACCAGGGCAGGGAAGATGAACAGCACAAGTAGGAACATATTTAATGTATTTTGAGGAGCTTCCAGCAACAAGATTCCTATTTCAGTTCTGTTTAGATTTGATAACACTCCTTTTTGGGAAAGAGCAAGGGACCTGGAGATGTTTTGCTGAGTGCAAGAGGTGCCATTTCTATATGTTGCATTGTGAGAGCAGATTTTGATGCAGTTACTCTCATTTACTCCACAGGATAGGAATTCTGGTTTTATACATCTGAATGGAGAAATAGATACATACGTATATATTTTAATGCTGAGGCAGAACACTAGTCTCCCTAAATCTTTTCCTGGGCAGTGATCTGGGTAATGAGTTGTGATATCATCTTTACAATCGTCATTAACGAGAAATTAATCCTTCCCTTAGGAAAGAAGACCTGCTGGATGTCGTTAGTCAAAGTTGATAGATTCACTAGCCAGGACAAATTTCTTCTGGCTATGCTTGCATAAGCACTAACAGACATCTTGACTTTTGTGACTGCTTGGCCAGTGCAATAACGTATAGTTATAATCTCAGTAACTAAAGGGGAGGAAAGGGAGTCATAAAATAATTACCTCCTTTCTGTTTGTGCCCTAGGCCCTTTTGCATTTTATTTCCTATCTGTGCTTAGCACTATTTCCATGAAGTTGGTTTTCAGACTCATTATTCTTTTTTCTGGGCCTTATTTGCTTCTATTTTTTCAGTGAAGTAAAAGAAAAAAAAATCATCCTGCCAAGAATGCTGTTGCGAACTCTATTTTCATAGGAACTTTCGTTCTTGCCTAATAGCTCTCTCTGCTGCTTCATTTCTCCCCAGGTTGATGAGTGTTATAATGGATAGTTTTGAGGGTTACTGGGTGAAGGTAAAGTTCAGGCAGGTTGCCTTCTGAATGACCCTCAGTGACAGTTGTAAATGGGGCAAACAGCTCTAATAAGGAGTTCAGCCTCACAATGGCCCACTTCACTGTTTGGGGGGGTTGGGGAGGGAGGAATGGTCTTTATTAGCTGAAGAGATTGTGCTGCTAAGCAGCTTGCAGTTCACATGCTAATGGTTAATTTTAATAGACGGGTTGTGACATTATTCTGAAAGAAGTTAAAATAACATTTTCACAGCCTGAGGTAATATAAGAAGTCTTGCTGTAATAAAACACCCCATCGATACAGTATCAGCAGGAAAAGAACTTTTACATTATAGCAATGGCTATACAAAAGTAAGAAAATTCAGTCTTGTGCTTTACGATCTGCATTTATTAGAGATGTTCTAAGACTTTTTGTAATACAAACGATACACCGTGCTATGGGCAAGGTCTGACACAGTTTATTTAGCGTTACAGAGGCACCAGTAAGAACAGTGTTTTCCTGTGACACATGTGGCTTCAGGAAGACAAGCAAATGCTAATACTCTCTACAATGCTGTAAGTAAATGTCTTCTTTTTGTTGCTTAGGATGTTTTTCTTGGTCAGAAGAAGTATTTAAGCCAAAAGGGATTATTACACCTGATTTTCTTAAACTGGCTGGAAGTGTGAAATTATTTGAAAACTGTGTAAAAAAAGTGGAAGCAACAGTACTGATGTCAGCCCCAGTGTGATTTTAGCAATTTCATTCATGTAAGGATTGCTCCTGGTAATGAATGTAAAATATCAGGATCTATGTAATGCAAAAAGACATGTAGTGGAAACATGGATGGAAAAGACACAGTACACTTATTTACCATCTTAATAAGGAAAAATCACAAAGGGAATATTATGTGTGTTTTTTGAATGTGAGGCAATCTTTGGAAACAGACACTAATATAATTTTACAGCTACATAATTATTTAATGGCATCATATTATGGAAGAGCTAGGATTGTTTGAATGCACTGAATGACTCTTTTGATGCCTATGCATACTTGGATTTCTTTCAAATGATTATCTAAAAACTACTGTGGCACTGTAATCTTATTTCAGCTCTTCACTTGTAGATATTTAATCCTAAACATGATCTCAACACAATCTAGCTTTTGTCTGCAACCATTGTATAGTGATTGTCTTGACAATGTACATGATCTGCTTACAGAGAGGTACACAAACATATTCACTATATCAAAAGTGGGTCAGAGAAACAATGTATAGTATATTCTGCTGTATAAATTTATGAATATAAGCATGTTTGCAGGAGCTGTGTAATTATCTAGTCTGTTATCAATAGGCTGCACCGTTATTGTATGCATTGATGTGGACAGGAGTGCACAGGCAATATAGTTAAGAAACACACGTTATTTTGTGATCTAAGCTGCTGAGGAGGTGATGCATGCCAGTCATAAAGGAACAATTGCCATGACTTGTTTTCTCAGCCAACTGCGTGCTGTTTGGCAAGTTAACAGGGGAGAATTACACGAGTTATATATAATGGAATGTCTGAACAGCTGCTGTGGTGAGAGCAGTCGACAGGTTTGTCAGCTTTTAGAGTAATTAACCCAGCAGGAAATCCATTCCCAGGTGGCTACCGGTAAGAATGAAGTTTGGTGAGGCAATGACGGATGAGAAAATGAGAGTGGACTATGTATGCAAACCACCCTTTTTTTTTTATAGAGCACATTAGTAACAAACAGTATCCTAAAATTTAAGTGGTTGGTACATAAGAATAAAGAAACTAGTTCAGTCTATGGCTCCATCTAACCACAGATCAGCAGGTATGTAAGGAGAAGGACACACAGGACAAGCATACGTCCTCCTAAGATGCTTCCAGATCCCAACTAGTTTCACCTCCTTGGGTTTCTGGAGTCCCATGTGGCTTATCTACTTCATTGCCCCCAGCGGATGTCTCTGCCAGGTGGCCATCCGGTCTTCCCTTGCACCTGGCCAACCCTTTGCAACCACAATATCCTTCGGCAAAATGTTCCCTAGGTCTGTTAGCTGCTGCATGAAGAGCCACTTCTGTGCTTTAAAGCTGTGTGCTGCTTGTCTCAGCTGGTGATCCCTGCTTCTTGCATTGCAAGAGATGAGGAACTTTCAGCTCCTGTCCCCTCTCTTCCTGATACTTGTGAATACAGAGACCACTTGACCACTTACCCTTCTCCCAAGCTAGGTCTTTCCCAGGTGAAGTATCCCAGCCAATATTCCACATATTGAAGCTATTTCACGCCCTTTCTCATTTACATTGACTTTCTTTGAAGCTGATTACTGGATGAAATTGCATTTGATTGGATAAGTAGAGTGATCTTAATACTCTCTGCTCATTTTATGTAAGCTAGCCTATATAAACTGTAACAGAAGCATCAAGAAAAAACACCTGCCAAGTTTGAACAAGTCTTTGGCTGATTTTGCTGAGTCTTTGCCCATTAGTTACACGGAAGCTAGAGAAATAAAGTAAAATAATATATAACAAAATAAAATCCAAACATCTAAATGTAATTCCTTGCTATTAATACATTCCAAGTTGTTACATTATACAGGACTTGTTTTTTCATAGTAAAACCTAGTTACTGTGCTTACCAAGTTTGGGTCCATTATATATATTTCCATGATCTAGACAGTGGAGCATTAGTAATATCTTAATTATTTAGAGGGCTACATACAGGAGAAAGGCAAAAGTGTACACAAGAGCCTATTTTGCAAGAAAGCTATCAAATGTGCAAACAATAGGAGTGAACCAGGACTGGAGGCACCCACATGCCAAATCATAAACAAGCATGGTTGACTGGACAGAATGTTTAATATTACTCCTTAAAGAAGTGTCTACTCCAGCTATGCTACCACCTTGTAAAGAGAGCTGGAAAGCAGGAATCCTTAGAGATGATTAAGGAATGGAAGCAGCTGACTGCAGGTAGAAACCAGGAGGTGGCATGCAGACGGGATATGTACTCAGCTGTGCACACACATCAGGGACAACTTGGAGGGAAGTTCAGAGAATTTTTGTTACCCACATTGCTTAATGAACTATTTAGTAATTGGTCCCAAGACATTTACAACTTTTATTCCCAGCAGACCTGATAAAGCAACCTCCAGGTTTCAAACAGAAGTGAACAAAATATGTTTGCATGGTCACTGAGGCAACATGGTGAATGGAAAATCAGACATCCGAAATACTACGTAAAATTAATAAAAAGGCAAATTGAAGAACTTGCAAAGCTTTTCATGAAAAAGTTCTTAATGGAAAAGCAAATCCTTGACAGATATAGTAAAAACAGCTACCATATTGTTCAGTTTTTATTATGTACATGTGTTCTGCTTATTTAAATATTAATACATGTGCAAAATAATATAATTGTTATTAGACTACTAATGAATATACTAATGTTTCCTAGAAAAGCTCCCTATTATGAATTAAACATAAATAGCAATGTTAGATGGAACAATAGGATATGTTTACTTGATGTCTGTTTTTTTTCAAGATTTCATTGAATTGAATTATTTTAAAAATACTTTTCTCCCTTACAAATATTTTGAATATGCCCTTATATCTTATACCTAGCCATTTTTGTTATGTAAAATAGTACATAAATATTTCTGCTGAAAGCTTTACATTAAGCAGCTCTTGGATTTCAGTGGCTTTTCATACTTAATTTTAATTTCAGTAAAGCTAAAATACCTCTAGGCCAAATAGTAAAATGCAACTGTCATTATAAATTCATTTTATTATGGTCATTAAGTGGCATTTCTTGAATGTAATATTTGCTCGTGCATCATGAAAGTATCATGAATGAAACAGAAACCCAGACACCGGGAGAACTAAGCGTGTCTGTATTTTGTGACCTAACATTTAGACCATTGCTTATGTATGGTTTGTTGTTGTAGCTATTATTACCGTTATCATTATCATTAATTTTTAATACCTCAAGTTTTGTGTGACTCTCCTTAGGCACCTGTAAATGTATTCAAACAGTCTAACATGCTCATTCATTTTCACAAGAGTCATTTGAGGAGAAATATTTATGTGTTTACAGTTCAAGAAAATGACTACTGATCATCAAATCCTTACAAATGATAAATGATATGACCTTGCAGATTATGCTGGGGTGAATGCTCCATTGGTATTCACCGACCATTGTCTGTGTTGTTTCACATGAAATGGTATTTCACATAAAATAGATATGTATTTTAAAAATAGTCAGATTACGTGAATAAAATGCTTGCATATGATAATTCAAAGCTATCTGTCATTATATTGAAGAAGGCATATGTTAAAACATTATTTTGAAGTAAGAACTATCTACAGTAAGTTGTGCAGTAAGTATCTGAAGTAAGTGTGCATCTTCTGCAGTATCTGCAGTAAGTGTGCTCCAGATTTCACAGTTCAGCTGGGCCTCATGATGCTCAGTTTTGTTGAAAATCCCCTTACTTTTTACCAAAGAATGCAGTGAGGTGTGTACAAAGGGCTAAAGGCTGGGGGTTGGAATAGGTGATGTTTCACTTTGCAGTAATGGTGGTTCAAAATAGATAGGTTTCTAAGAAAACTGTGTTTGAGTTCTTCTCAGACAGATTTCCCTTACACATCAGACAAATGACTAAACCATGAAGGGATATGATTACTGCTATGCTGAATATTACAAAACCTAACTTTCTGGTTCCCAGCCCGTAGCCACATCCGTATTTTAAATTGGGCCCAGAAGCTGCTTTTACAGTGTAGAGGGAGAATTAGATGCCTCAGAATCAGATCCAAAATAATCAACATGCAAGAAAAACGGTTGTGGGCTACAGGCTTGAGGCAGCAACATTAAACTATATGTTTTACAGACTGTTAGGCAACTTTCTTTCATACAAACAATTTCTTTATAGTTTTCTATTGTGCCATCAAGAATAGTATAGCTCCTAGATATTTCACTGCATTATGCTATGTAAATTCACTTTATGAGCCAAATCAGAACTAATTACATTGCCTAATGTTTAAATAAAGAGGAAAGAATGACCCTTGGCTAATTATTTGTGAAAATGGCACATCACCAAGAAGAGTCTTGAAGTGTTTATGAACAGAAAATAGGGATCCTGAATTAGAACACATTTTCTTCTGTGCCTGTAGTCTATTTTAATACACATTACCAAATATCCAACACAGAAATGAAACAGAAAGGCTTATAAGACTCTATATCATCCTGCCTGCCTGGCATTCCTGGCCGAAATGTAGGAAATGAAATGTCATTACATTCTGTGCATGAAAAGTACTTTAGGACCCTGGAGCCCTGATTTATTATGTTATTTGGGGACCTTTATTTTCTTACTAATTTTTCCATTAGCAGCTCAGCAGTTTTTGGAGAAACTTTCTCATGTTGTGGGTGTATTGGTCACCGCTTTACATGAAAAATATCCTCTTTTCTGTTACCACCTTATCCTGTTGTGCTAGGCAATCTTTAGCAAGCTATATTTCATTTTTCCTTTCTGCTTTATGTTGTGCCATATTTTACTCACACTTCATTCTCCTATTACATATCTAATATTTGTTTATTCAATAAGCTTGGAGTTGTCAGTATTTGTACCTCAGACAGTCATAAACTAAATTCAAAGAATTACTGGACTTCCAGTTTTGTGTCACAGGGCTTAATACCAGAGTCTGTTTCTTTAAAAATAGCCTCACTCCAGCTCTCCCAGGTCCAGAGCTTCGTTCCTTTAACACTAAGGAACCTGAGAGATGCAGTCTCTGAGGGTAAACTGATTGAGCGGCAGGGTGAGAGGACAGGGGAAAAAAAAAAAAAAAGATATATAAATCTACTCTTCTTTGAAAGAAAAAAAGAGACCAAATAGTGCACGATAACAAAAGTGAGTGACAGCTGAGTGCAACAGTTAGCTAGGAAATTTCTACATGAGTTAAGTTCCTTGTTGATTTGTTTCTCTTCTGTTTGAGAGGTGCTTAGGAAAATTTGAGGACAAAACTTTGGGGAACATTACCCTGGGCAATAATGCAATTTGGAAAACTGAGAGTAGGCAGCCTGCAATATAGCGTCCTAGGGACAAAGGACCCATAACAAAAATAAGGAATCTTCACAAAGGTGTTACTGAGTGGGATGTTGTGGGGAAGATCTTTGGCATCCAGATGTGAAGAACGTTCTGAATTCTGCACTGAAATACAAAATATTATTGAACAGTTTACCTCATGGCACAATCTCTCAGGAGAAAATACTGAACCTGGGGAGGTGCTTAGTGAGCAAAGCTTACTGATGATTCAGAACATAAGAAAGACTAGCATAACTATATATATATTTTTTAATTTTAACTTATCTTCTCTTTTCACTGAAAGGAATAGACATATATATATAAAAATATATATACACACACACACACACATGTTAGACAAAATGACTGGACCATGAAAAGGCTATACGTGAGAAAACTGAAACAAGAAAGCCGCTATTAAAGAGGAGGAATTTAAAACAAACCTTGTGTGAGGATACAGTTCTCTATGTGATGTTCTGCTGTTCTATCTGCCTCAGCTAGATATGTCAGTAGTTGTGAGAACTTTGGTGTCACTTGGCCCATGTTGCTGATGCTGTGGGGTAAATGGAGCTATTTTAAGCAGTACATGAAAATGAAGAGCTATAATGCAAATTAAATTTCAAAAATTAGAGTTTTGAAAAGCTACAGATTTTTTTCCTGCTTCTAGGCAATACAGAACCATGTTTTCTTAGAAGCAGTCAGTATTTCAAGATTCTACTTAACCTGGACACAGATGAGCACATTTGAATATACATTAATTAAAAAAAAAAAACCTTGCGAAACCTAATTACTATGAATATGACATTTGGGGTCTCAAGACCAGAGCTAAGTGACAGAATTCTTTATATATACTTGTGTGCCCTCTAAGGACAGTACACAAAGCATTCATGTCCAGTGGGGAACACTGAAAGTTAATCACTAGGAATGTCTGAAAATACAGTTACTTCTGATATGGCCTTTCCATTTATACTATGTGAGGATTTGCCTCAGGCTTTCCACTACTCTGGATCCATAGCAAGGTGGCCACAAATGCCCTTTCAGAGAACTGAACAAGCTTCACTGTTTTTCTTTTATCAAAGGCAAAAGATGAGCGAGAAAGACACATTCTATTTTTGAGCCTAGTAAATACAGTGTGTCTTCAAGAAACACAGGAGCTGTATGTTCGGTGCTCTTACTGGCCTAAAATGTTTCAAACTTATAGTTTCCATGCCTGTCCCAATATACTAGCTGATATGTACCTATACAGTTTGTTGACACCGATAGATGCTGGCAAATATGAGATTATTAGAATTTCTCTCAGCTGAAGAAATATCCGTCAGTCCACCCATGAGTTGTATATATTTATATATCTAGAATTAGGAGCTGATGATAACATAATGCTGTATATGTTGACAGTTAATGCTCTCAGATGCAAGAAAACTGCTTGATTAACCTTTACAATTCTTCACCTTCCAAAGTAACATTTGTCAAATATTGATCTACCCTATATTAAAATATCTCTGGCAAACAGACATTACCCTGGAACAAGTGTTACTTCTTGAGAAAGATATATATCCGATCAAATTGTTTAGAGGTTCTTTCACTTCGTGCCCCACCACCCAATTCGTATCATGTTTTTCCTTCCTTTATTTATTTATTTGTTTGTTAGTTTGTTTATTTCCATAAATTCTCTTCTTCTTCCCTTGGCATTTGGACCTAGGAACACTGCGACAGTTGTAGATACTTTTCATTACTTCTTCAATTGGCTTCTATGTTAGTATCTTTATTGACATAAGTATATTTATATTTAGGAAGTTTTATACATAACTTAGTATATCTTACATAAAAAATGTTCCCATTTAAGTCAAAATGGTTCACTGTCAGGTATGCATCTCTACTTGATCAATGGTATAGCTCTGAAGAAACTACCAATGAGGGGTTTGATGCAGATGTCCGCACAGGGAAGTTCACTATTATATGAAACACCTTAGAATGTCCAAAATATCCCAATGTTGGCAGATATGACACAAGAGTAAGGGAGACTCATGCCCTGCACAAGAGACAGGTGGAATCAACATGGGGTAAAAAGAGCATTTCAAATATGCAAGTTTTCATGCTACGTTTTTAGACAAGTGATATTCTTCCTGGCTCTCCTTTGACTTCCTTGTACTGGAAGTTTTGGTATATAAACATATATAGCTAGCCATCTTAATTTTGGTGTTTACAGTCACATTGTATCCCTCCCCATGTTGTCTATTTATGTGTTTTAATGTATTTAATAATGGAAAAGATGAAAGCTTCCAAGTGCAGTGTGTCATTTGCCTGTGTTGTCCTTGTGCATCTCAGGCAATTTGGGTCTCAATTAAAACCTAAAGAAGGGATGGTTCAGGGGATCTTATTTTATCTCCTGAATTTGTGTTCCTTTGAAAAAATGAAGCAACCTTCCATGTAAATGTAAATCAGCGAGAAGATCTTTAAGGGTCTGCTTCCTTACCCTGCAAGAATGTTAACAGCGTTAAAAGCACTAATATAAGTGTCTTAAATGAAAAAAGGGACCCTACAGTGCAAATGCTCCTGTTCTGCATTAAATCTATTCAAGAAAAAAAGAGCAAGTGAAAGTTGCTGACTTTTCTAAACGTCTTCAGTCGATCTCTAATCTTCACCTATTGCAGATGGGCCCCAGTTATAGTGATGATGTTTGTGGAATGGCAACTAGTTTATCAGTTCATTTCAGTAATGACAATAAATCATTTCTAAATGACTTCTTATGTGAGAAATGCCGTATACTATACCACCACAGACAACTTCACTGCAATAGGAATTCCAGTGAGATCTAGTGCTGAAGCTGATCTAAGGGACTGCAGCAGTATGAAAGGAAACAAGATGAAAGTGAACCCCCAGTTGAAAGCAAATAATAATGGCATGGGGCAGATACTCCTCCTGACAGGGTGAGAGCTACTTCTATGAAGAAAATGGTAATGCTTTTGCAACCAGCAGCAGTCTTGAAAACTAATCTAGAAGAAGCAGTTACTTTACAGCAACTGCTAAAGTACCTTCCAAGTATTGCAGGGAAGGAAAGTGGGAAGGTAGAAAATTACCTTTTCCAGGAAAACTGTGCCATAAAAAAAATTATATGTGACAGTATGAGGAGAAAAAGGTGAGTATGTAGTCTTTCTCTTTAAGTCTGTCTGCAGTTCACATTCCTGGGTAACTGTAGAGGTCGGGGAAAAGTTAAGTCATTTTACAGATTGTACTGATGGAAAGATGTTATGGCAGATAAAATAAATGGGTATATCTTTTATCTGCTGTTATGACAGATAAAAAAATAGCTGCATCTCTCGAATCATAGGATTATTGCTTTTTTCTGCCTTATGGTCTGATATGATCTATTAACAGTTCTCTGATTCACCATTCATCAATGGCAGAGTTGGGGGAACTTCTGGTTTGTGAGAAAAGATCTTCTCTTGGAATTTGGTTTCAGCTCAGATTTGGTTGGAAGCTTATAGGCCTCTGCAGCTGCAAAGGCCTGTCTGATCCCCATTTCACTGAACATCTGCAGGAGGTCTGCCAGGCAGGGCTGGCAGTGGGAGCCTATACCATTCACACTGCCCTGTCGCTGAAAGTCCTGAAGGATCTTTTCAAGACACGTAGTCTGCAGGTCTCAACTCTTCAGGACACAGTCTCAAAATTCAAAACCATAAGAAGGCTACTTAGAGCCAGGACTTCCAGAATAATTGCTGTGGACTCAAGAGTGGACTTTAATGTAGACCCCAGGGTATTCTAATTTCTCTACTCTATGATGGAGTATATGAGAACTGGCACTTTCATTGACGCTAGATAACAGACTTAAGAATTGTTGCATCTAACTGGCAGGTATGACTGAGGATGAGAAGCAGCACATTTCAGTATTTCCATCCCTGTGACAAACCAACTGGCAACCCAGAAAATAATCATTTTGGAAACTTGGTTTGGATTTGGTGAGACCTTATCAAAGAGAACTTGAATGGAATTCTCTTGGTCCAGTGCACACAAAGAAATTCTCTTTAATTTTGTCAGGTTGAGAGTTGCAAATTATGTCCTAAAGTAGTGGTTTTTAATGCAGTTGCTGTGAATTCATAAAAGGCCTATTTTTAAACTAGTATATTAAAAGTGGTGCTACATACTGTATGTTAAATGAGATGTGTTAAGCAGAAAACATTAACTGAGAAGAAGGGCAAGCTCATATTTCTTCTATCGGTGGAAATATGCAGCGTATTTTACACAGTATGCTTATTTTTTTGAATGGTCAGAATGGTCCAATTCTTCTTTTGCATGACTTTATTTGACAAGCAAATCATAAAGCAACTTGTAAACTTGTCTTTTAGCACAATCTTTGTGAGATATAGTGATGTGGCAGTTAAAAGAACACCCCATCACAGGGTAATCTTCAGAGAAAGCAGTGCAATTCTGTCTGTTCATGTCTGTCAGCTCATGAACATGGGTCTACTTACTGTTTTATTCATACAAAGGCTATTGGACATCGTGGCTCTATACAGAATTGCACTACAAGACAAAAGAAATAGAAGAAGCTGTTAAGACACTGTCTTTCTTACTCTCTCTGGGGAAAAAAATAGTTGAATGGAAGTGAGCAGACCACCATTCTGGAAATGATTTTTCCTTTTTTTCTAGCTCTGTAACTTTAATTTTAAGCATCCCATTCCCTTTATGTTTGAAAAACAGATGTGCACGTTCCTGTTCACCTTCACCTGAAAACACATCTGTTACCATGAAGCATATGTGGTTTTTTTTTTCCTTTTTTAATTTGCAACTATCTTTTCAGATATGCCAGAGGCTGGCTATCCAGTTATATGACTACATTGTGACAATCTTTGTTTTACCAGGAAAGATTTACAGGAGCAGAATGCATAAGACTGCAAGTGGTATAGTTTCTGCAGTAAGTTTCCTTCCCTAATAGGTCACATCCGTGAGGGGTTTTTTCTTCTTCTTATTTTTTTACAATGGATAACACCTGTTGAAACTTTTGTGCTGAAAAAAGACACGAACTGGCAGAATAAAAGCAAAAGCACAGTTTTCTGCCTCTTTCGACCTCCATAAACACCAGATGCCTTACAGCTGGAGCCTGGAAAAGTCATCATGTCCTCATAAGTTCCATAATAAATGCAGCACAAGTGTGCAGCCTACAGGCAATTCATGTGAAGGTGATCTGACGGCAGAAAAAGATGGCATTTAGAGGAATGAATCTCTAGCTAATTAAATAGATTCATCCACTAGTGAATAGCTAATCGAAATTTGTACAAGGATAAGGAATGTGAGTATGATATGGAAAGGAGGGGAAGATTCAATGGGGAATAAAGATATTAAAAACGGAAAATTTAACTAATTGTCTGATCCTTTACAAAAACTAGAAAACTGGGTACTAACATCTCCTCTCTATCCTCTTTTTACCCTGAGACTGTCAGTGAACAAAAGTACTTTAACACTTGACAAAAAGTGCATAGGAGTATATCCCCTGATAAAAGTTATCAGGGCTGAATGATAAGTTATATCAAGTTTCTTGTAACAATATAGCCTTTGGATGTTGACTTATTTTCCTGGATACAGTCACTTCATTCAGAGACTCACAAATAAACTTTATCCATCAATTTGGGGCCTGTCAGAATAATCTGGGTTTATAATTTGCAGTTATAACATAATGCGAATGAGAGTACCAAGTCTTCAGTTCTCTTATTTCCCTCTTCTTCTTCTCCTACCACTGTTTCCATTTATTGAACTATTGGGAAGCCTCTAATACTGTCCTTAAATGAAAATTATATTAAACAAATTTAAATTAATTGGGGAGAACTCCTTTTTAAACCCTTTCTCCATTTGGCCTCCATTCAGATACAGGAAGTTATTGCCTGCTTTAACGATGACACCCATGTAAGACACATAAAGTGCCAGTTACTTGCATGCTCAGCTGTGATGGCTTATGGTAATTTGTTTTGTTTGATAATTTTCTTGTTAGCTCTATCAGTTCAAAACAGCATCTGCGCGTGAAAGTTTTGTCAGTTACAAAGGTTTCCTGGGAAAGGCAGAGAGCTAGAAAACAAAAGTGTGCATTAGTAGCCTATATATGAGTAAAAGAACTAATGGGACATCAGGGAGACAAACAACAGAAAAGAAATTGTTGGAGCTTGTAATGATGCTTCACTCTGGAACTAGTTTCTCACTCCTGTTCAAATTAATCTCAATCTACTGACCTTGAGAGAGCCTGGAAGACTCTATTTGACAGGCGTTGAGAGAAATTAGTCAAAAAGGAGAAAAGCAGTTATTCTGAGGTAATATAATATTTGGAAGGTTTACATAGATTCTGAACTCCTGTTTGTTTGACTAAAGCTAAGAATTTTTCTCCTATTTATAGTACAGCTTTCCCTGTAAGAGTGGCATGATAGGACAGCAGAAACAGAATCAAACAAAATTTACTCTTATTATTCTTCTTTTTGTGTGGTGCAAATGACACTGGTTTGCTTAATATTTTATGTTATGAAAGTTTTTACGCTCAGTTCTATATGACTTGTACCAGTGTGGCCTAAGATTTATATGAATCTAATTCTTATATCACTGGCTGAGCAGAGTTAGAATACAGGCCACATGATTTGACCCAAAATTTCTATTCTGAATATCTGTGTATTCTTAACAGCAAAGCACAGCGCACAAGTGTCTCCTTATATTTGAATTTACATTAACAAACTTTCATATGGGGAAGAACCTTTGTATGGGGAGGTATAATGCCCATTTTGTAGATAGGTACCTTGTAATCAGAATCTGTGGAATCGGAAAACATCCAGAAGGCCTCTGTTACACACGCCTGGATGCAGCCCTCTATCCCAATACCATACTGTTTCTATGTGGGTGTGATTTTACAGAAACAGACAATATGACAGTTGATGAGCCTCGGCTAGGATAAAACCTTATACTGGAATCAAACTAACAAAACAAATTGCATAAAATTCATACACAAATCTAGCTTTAACAGGTGTTTAATATTTAAGTTGGCTGTGAAGCATAACTACACAGATTCCTTGTGCACAGAAAGGAGAACTATGCAATGTTTTCATAGGATAAGGTACGGGGGATAGTTCTCCTCCACTGTAAAATTAAGTGGCAGGCCTTTTACTTGGATAACATGATTGTTGGGGAAAAGCATAAAATAAAACCCCACAGAACTTGAACTTATATCACACATAAGGATTAAAAGAGTTGGCATGGGAGAGGAGAAACAAGAAGAGGCAGGGTAATTTAGTCCAGAGAGGTAACTTTGAAATGTCGTTTAGAGCTAGTTATGGTTCAGAACTTACACTGACAATTAAATGGATTCATGAGGATATTAGAAATGTCCATATCTTCAAGAAAAGGTATAAAGGGGCAGTCTTTGTGCAGCTCAAAGGTTTGCTTTTTTTTTTTTTTTTTTTTTCAGTTTTGCCTCTGAAAAGATGAAGAGGGTGTGGAGGGAGGGAAGAGACATAAGACATAGAGAAGTTGGTTCCTTACTTAAATTTCAGACTGATCCAGGAACAAGAGTGACTTTGATTTGCACCAGAGACCTCTGAGAACATTAGTCCTGTACCCAGGAAAAATGCTTAATAGTTTGGCCGATATGTTTGTCATGTATAGGCATAGAAATTATGACTGGAATTAACCTTAAGAGTCGCATAAGTGATTCTTTTACTCTAAGATTAGCTATGTCCAAACCATTCCTACTAAATATTTGTCAAATCTGTCCTTAAAAAACTCTTGTAATGGAAATGTTTTCCCAATTCCCTGTGGACAGTAAGAATAAATTATTCCCTTTTTCTTTGTAACAACAACCCTTATTCACACACAGACTATGCCTTTAGTCTTCTACAGACTAAACAGTCTTCATAACTACAGTCATTCTTTCTGGTCAAATTTCTTGTACTTCTGGCCATTCTTGTTACTGTTCTACAGGTTCTCAGCAAAGCAGATGTTTTTGTCGGTCTTACAAACAACACTCGTGTTTATACATCTTAGTACCTTTCTCCTTCTTGCTGCCACTTGACATTTATTGACATATGTCAAGATTGGAATTGATCAAACACAGATTCCCGAAGAACCCTGATCAAAACAGCCTTCCATTTTGACGACTAACCTCAAAAATTTAGTCATCCTGTACAGTTTCTAGTAAGCTTTTCAGCCACTCTGTCATGTCTTCTGTGTTCTGTACCATGTATCCTAGGTGTTACTGTAAGATGATCACCTGAGCCAATGCTATAAGCTAGTGAGAGATAACGTCCCTTACTTTCTATCCATAGAGCCTGTTCTTTTTGCCACAGCAAATAAATGACATCATTGCTCTGAAGTGATTTGTTCTCAACACTCTTTTTTGTTTTCCAAAGGCTATAAATAGACCTTAACACTGTCTTTTGTTTTTCAGAGGCTATGAATAGATCAGCTGATGATTTTTTTCCAAACATTCCTGGGAAATGAGATTAGACTATCAGATCCAGAAGCTTGTTTCCTGTCTCTCCCCCCTCCACAGTTTTTAGAAAGCTTCATGATATGTTTTTCCTTTTCCACTCTGAAAACCTCACCTGCCATCCAAGAGTTCTTGGAGATAATAAGGAATGGCTCTGAGATTACTGTGATAAATTCTTTCTCCAAGTGAATTTTGTTAGATATGGTAGTTTGAAAATATCTAATTTATCTAAATACCGTCTGTTCTGTTTCTCTGTCCTTATCTCTTCATCAGTTGTCATTTAATAGGGTTTACTGTCTGATAGTAGTTAACTTTTTAACTGAACACTAATGCAAACAAGACAATAAAAATCACAGCAGTCTCATCATTGTCTTAAAGTTTTTATTCCCTTCTAAGATGTGGACAAGCTCTTTTCTTTTTTCTTTATCTTTTTATTATCTCTTCCTTCTCCCATATTTGTGTCTATTAAAATTCTGAATGAGCAACAGAGTAGAGGAAGACATTTTTGGACACAAGCTATTAATGGGAACTACCAAAAAAGGTCAGTGTTACAACTCTCCTGTCTCTTCTACAGCCAGAAGATACAGTTCATAAAACTGACTGAACTGGCAATTGTGTATAAAGAAATGGAGAGCTTAAAGGAGTGTTATGGACATTGTTGAAAGAGGCTGTTATGGTGATATCAGAAAGTGCTAATTTCACTGCTTCCCAGAGTGAAATAAGATCTGGATCTTGGTTATTTCTTTTGGTATGCTGGATTAAATGATAGAATACTTCATATCATAATACACTTTGTGTATTAATACCAGTGCTAAAAATGAAGGGGAGGAAAAAGTGGGAATCCCATGCTTGTCCTAGCTAATTTGAACATAGCTCTAGGATAATCTTACCAGGAGCTGGGAACCAAGGTGAGATTTTGCAATCTCAGAAGAGCTTGTGAGTGCACAAAAGACCTGGGAAATGTGGGGTCACCGAATTCACATGGCAGGAGCTGTGAGCTAGCACTGGGAGCCTCTGAGAAGAGCTATGCTGCTCACCGGCCACCCTAGGGTGCAGCTTCACAATCTGCCTCAGGCACCACAATGAGGTGGAGAAAGAGAACTCTGCCTGCTCCTCTGTGCCTTCTGGGAGCAACAGAAGGACCTCTCTTTTAACAACAGTATGTGCTGAGATTGGCTTGAACTGGCTAAAACTGCATACTGGAGATGAGACTCACAAACTCTCTAATGAGAGACTCCTTCTACTAGTGAAAGGTGCAATAACTCTTGCTGAATTCCTGTAGGCACGTTGAATGAAGTTCTCTGTCCTACTGCTTTCCTCTTAGGTGCTGGTAGGATAGGCAACTGCTGTCACACCTGAGTAGACCATTAATGCTCAGTTTAAAGCTCGTTACAGTGTGAGGACAGCTGGGGCAATGATGTCAGCAGAAAGGTTTCAGAAGCTGGAGTAACACCAACTACTAGAGGAGAAGGTCATCAGTTGGTTGTCCCACCACAAACAGAAGATATCTGCCAAGCTAACAGACGTGTTCTCTAGATTGAATTTCCTGTGTATTTCATCTACGTACATGATCATGCAAACATGTACATGTTGATTTGTGCATTTGAAGTGTGATGAAACCAGTGTCTGATTTTCCTCTTTGAAATGACATTTGTGTTTCAAAATTAAAGGAAGGTAACCTTATTGGTTCTTTCACTGTTGTATATCAGTGCAAGAAGGAGCACTGCCAGTATTTTCTTGCATGTCACAATGTGAAGAAAAGAAAAACTCTGAATCCACAGATACGAATTATTTGTGGAGAGTAAGTTACACCACAGTGCCTTGGTGGACAGTTAATTAAGTTCTTGGGCTTCTGCTGTTGAAAGTTAGCTCCAACAGTTGAAAAGTTGAAAGTCCTCGAACACCCTCTCTAATATTTAGCTAGAGTTAATTAGAAAGGGAGATTCAAAAATATGTCAGGTGCTGATTAATCAAAACATGAAAGAATAGTGAGAGAATACTGGGCAGCAAAGAAGGGGTCGTGATTATTTATTATTTTTCGCAGGCACTTCCAGTTCTGCTGGCTATTGTACTGCTACAACGTATTTCCACTAGATGGCACTCTGTGATTCAAAATAGCTTTTTTCTCATTGCGTGTATATAACTGGGCTTCAGAGATAACTTTCGTGATAAATACCCCTCATTTTGAAGACATAGAGTAGTAGAAAGAAGATAGGAGCACATATTATAACCAGCCAATAGTGAATCGGGCATGGAAACCATGGAGCTGTCACCATTGCTTAAATTAACACAGTCATACAGATGCAGAATCACTCTAACTCTGTACAACTTTAGTACTGAGACATTACCACTGACTCTAGTGAAACTAATTTAAAGTCACGGTTATGTAATTGAGGTAAAAATTATACCATTCAGTTTCTGCAGTAATTCCAAAGATTTCTAACTCAAATTATTAGCACTGACCTGATTTGTCTTCATTAGTTTAACATCATATAAAAGTGACATATAAAAAACAAATGTGAAAACTTTCTGATGTAGATCCCTATCCTGAGCATGGATTCTACTGCATTTATGAACTCCTTAAATTATGTTACATTATTTTGTAATTCTGTGCTACCAAGTTAAGAGCTAATAAATTTGTTTTAATTTTTAAGCTGTTGATTAAATCAAAATGATAATTTGCTTTCCCAGTAAGTCTAGATAAGATTTTGTTTTGTTATAAGTCTTGGAGCCCAAATTAATGCTGCTTAGCAATTTACCATTTAAATTTAGTTATATAATTGCTGTAGAATGGCTAAGATCATTTCCTGCATCCCTATTGTACAGTTAAATTCAGTATGTATTACAGATAACAGTCAGTGGTATTGGAGGCACGCATCTGAGACACTCATACTGAGAAGATTCTTGAACACAGTGGGGAAGTCACTGGATAAATGATAAAACAGGAGGAAGAGGGTAAGGCTAAATGAAACTCTTGGGAGAGGAAGACCAGGTCATGAAAGACTGAATATGCGTGTTAGAGGAAAGGAATGTATAACAAGCACAGGAGACACAGAAAGAGGAAAGAATGGCTATAGGGGAAAAAAAATGGGAAGGAACATTTATGGGAAACTTGAAAGGAGAAAACCTAAGGACAGAAAAAATAAAATTTATTTTAGAAGACAAAAAAAAAAAAAAAAAAGCCTTTCAGAAGCAGCTTGGGTTAAGATAGAATTAAGTCTTCTTGAACATTTCTCTTAACTCCCAGAGTTACCTCCATGATGGAGCTTCCAATTAGTCCTGGCCATTCTTTCAAGTCCGTGTCTTTCATTTTCTTTTCCTTTGTTATTATGGTGCTACGCTTAATGTCAGTCATAATCTTAATTAATCTTAATGCATTCAAAAACTACATAAAAGCATAAGTACAGACGTATAAAATAGTTAATATACCAGGTCCTCTCTGTTCAGAGGACATGTTTCTTTAAAATGAGATTCTAAAGAGTTTCTTCTTAAAAAAGGATATCTATTTCTACGTGATGTGTCATCAGTTTTATGCATCAAATAAATAAACAAAATCTTGCAAAAGCAATCTAAACTTCAAATATCATAAACTTTTTTTTTTCCCCTCTGTTCTGCCACAGTCAGTATTGGGTACTTAGAGCTGGATTGAATCTTGATGCCATTTGTATAATCCCATTGGCTTCAGTGACTTTATACAGATATATTGAAGTCAGCCTTCATAAAAATTTTTTCTGAAGGTGAGTGGAAATTAAACAATTCTCATTCTTTATCAGCTCCAGAAAAAAAAAATCTATATTATATATATTAGTATTAAAAAAAAAAAACTTTGAAAATTCTGTAGAGCTTGTGCTTATGTGTATGTAGGAAAAAATCTAGGTTCTGAATGATACTTTGAAGCAAATAACATCTTAAAATATGAATGTTTTGATACAATACAGTATACATTTCAGGAACATGAAGATTTATTTTTCTTCTGAGCATATCTTTTGATTCTTTAGCATTTTGGAGGGAAATACGAGAAAAAAAACCAAAATAGAACAAAAAATAATAAAAACCCCCACTTCTTTCTGCTTGTATGTATTCCTGAACAAGAGCTTGCATTTGACCATAAGTAGGACCTCAACATCTTGATGTATATGACAAATTTCCTGTTGCTTCTGTTAGAAGCTGCTGAATCCTGTAGCCCAATACAGGCAATGCTGCCACAGCTCTCCCTTCCTCGGTCCAGCTACAAGAGGCTCAGCTCATGTTCCCAGTAGGCACACACACAAGCATATATATATGACACATATGCACATACATACAGGCAGCCACACAGATCAGCACAGACAGAAAACACAGTAAACACACAGACACAAACGGCACCAATGGCCTCATTGTGTTTCCTTCTGTGGCTGACCAGGATGAAGGTCTGTTAATGGGAAATATATGTGCATATATGCTGTGGATCTCTCTAGTAGGTGGCCTTAGACACCCAGTCTACCTAGTAACTGGCCCTTGGATCCTCTCATCTCCAGTTGCCTCATACGCACACACGCACACACACACATGCAAACGGGTCTCTCATTAAGCCCCCTCAGACCTCACCATCTCTCCAGGAGTTGGCCTTGACCTCCTGGCCCCTCCAATAGTGGCTACCCCAAGGTACTGGTGCTCCCCCAGGGGCCATCATTCCTCTGTGATCCTTCATCTTCATGGAGATGAGCCTTTTATCACATAACCTAGCAGTTTCAACATGGTTCTTCCTTTAAGGGAGAAATTAAAATATTAGCCTGTTTGGAACATTATGCCGAATATCCTGTTTTCAAGGTCCTAAGTGTGTGCATGGCAAAAAAATCAATTTATACAATTTAATATCTCTACCTGTTCTTCTCTTCAAGTCTCTTGAAATCTGTACTCATTCAGAATTCTAGCCAGGATAGATTTTTATTACAAATGCTGCCTGCAATCTCTTTCAACTATTTCTTAAGTAATACAATTTCCTAAATTTGATTTTGATAGTAATGGGTTCTAATTTAACCATTTAAGAATAAAGCTGCCTTTTCATTAGACTGTTCTATGGAGTTCAGTGTGGTTGACATGCTCCTGCTTTTTATATGTAACCATATTCTCCAGAGTATTTTAGACTTTATGAGATCAGCAGACCTTAAATGCTCACCACATCCTAGCATTTTATTACACTGGGTCCATTTCCTAAGATGATTTTTTCAGTTGCCATTGATCCTGTTAGCTGTTCATTGAACAGTAAAGAAGTAGTCTTATTCTACCTTGAAGTGACTAAATGCTGCATTAGTGACTGCAGAATGGATATCCTTCTTTCAATTGTCAAGGAAATTGAAATCCCACTGGTCAAGTTCTTTCTCTTTTCCTTAAACCAAGGGCTTTTCCACTCCTTTTGAATTGCTTTTCACTCTAATCATGACACTTTGGATATCTTTCCTCTGAATATCTTCTATATGCTTTTATGTTTCATTGTCATTATGTCTTTCCAGATAGGATTTTCTGCATTCGTTTATCAAACTCTTGATTTCTTTCTTCTCCTTATGTGCTATAAGATAGTGACTTACACATCACATACGCATACTCTATGTGTAGACTAAACCTCTAGTCAGATTGCACATCTATGTGGAATTTTTTTTTAAGGTAACTGAGGTGTTGTTATATACTTCCTAGTTCTTCATCTTTAATCCCTCTTTGATAATTAAAAAAAAAAAAAAAGTTTCAAGCTTGAAAACAGATCCATTTTAACAAATCCTAATTTGCAATGACGGAGAAATGAATAATGCACATAGCCCCATGCATTCATTTACAGGACACTGGACAAGTTATTTTGTCCCATTCTTTGAACAAATAATCAAGTATTCAGGAAGCAGTATTGCTTATTGTAAACGTTTGGATAGGAAGGTGTTAATTATGGAACATCTGAATAAGAACTGTATTTTGTGACATAAAACTCTCAGTAAAATTTTGTACTGAAAGAAAATTTTCCTAATACAGTGGAGAAATTGTCTTTCAAGACAAATAAAAGATACAGCAACATTATCATCTAGAGTTTAGGGCCTGAACATGATGAGTTACTATTTCTTGTCCAGTTTACATTCAGAGTGGCATAGTATAAAATAGTTGTCTCACAGGGCTGGATTGACATGCAGTGAAGATTTGAGGAGGAAGAAGGGACAGAGGAAGAAGAGGCATTGCAAACAATCATAGTTTATCTCTGTCATACAATAGACAGCATGACTGAGTGGTATTGCACTGAAAAGATTCCAAGTCTAAGTCCTCATCTTCCTGCTTTCATTTGATTAATCTTCTTCAATCTGATTTAAAAAAAATCTTAATCTTAATTTCCTTCCTTAAACCTGTGCCCTTGTCTTTAGGAGAAAAGATAGCTCATGAAAAATTTGACTCCCCCCCGTAAATATTCTAACATCTGAAATGAGTGTGCCAATTGTGTGATAGATATTAAATGATTTACAGTATAAAATAAGGCAAGCCATAAGCAATGCTTAAAAAAGAAAGAAAGACAAAAACACTTAAATTTCAAATCTGTTCTGGAGTTTCTAAAATTGGGAAGGTAATTAAAGAAAAATCCAAGAGGTTAACTTTCTTCACACACAAAAAAAAAAAAAAAAAAAAAAAAAAAAAAAGAAGAAGAAGAAAAGAAAAAGAAACATGCAAATTTTAAAATTAAAGAGTAGATGAAACAGAGGCAGACTGTCTGAAGAGAGCTCTGGTAAACTGAAGTCATCTATCCATGATTCAAGCTTTTTTTGTTGTTGTTATTGTTTTAACTTAAAATGAATATTCAGGAAAACATATTTCATAGCCAACGTATTATTTATTCTTATCAGGAACCAACTGTCACATGTCTCTCCCAAATACAGAAAGAACTTTCACTATACAACTGAAGCTTGCTTTAGAGACTTTCAAAAACATCTGTCTCTCCCTATTGATTCTGCTGGGAATTTTATGAAAGATGGTTCACACACATCAAAATTCTGGCATAACTGAGGTGTTGAAGTTAAGCAGACTGTATCACAGCTGGCATTGCTATTTTTCAGTAGTTTCAAACTCTATGCCTTCTCCAGTGTTCTGGATATACCTTCCAAAAATATCAGGGAAAATGGTGGTTTCCTTTTCTCACCTGTAAGTATGTAGTACTTTTCTGCAGATTGAATGAGAAGGATCTCAATAAACATGACATGGATCAGTAAATTAAATTCTAAGTTATCAGCTTTCTCAGGTTGAATTATTTTCCTACCAATATTGGTTCCTATCTTTTGAGTAGAATAATTTTGAGCCTTTAAAGACAGTTCATCTGAAGGATATTTTTATTTATATTTTATATTTTATATTTATATTTTTTATATATATATTTTTATTTCCCTTCCACACACAGAATTTTTACTTAGCCTTCTACCTGATAAGGACATGTTAGATTTCACAGGATCACAGAATCATTGAGGTTGGATATTATCTAGTCCAAACCTCTTTCTCAAGGCAGGGTCAGCTAGAACAGGTTGCTCAGGGCTGTGTCCAGTTGGGTTTTGAATATCTCCAAGGATAGAGACTCCACAGACTCTCTGGGCAATCTCTTCCAGTGCTCAATAACCCTCACAGTAAAAAGAAAAAAAAACCTTCTCTTATGCTTAAATGGAATTTCCTGTATTTCAGTTTGTGCCCATTGCCTCTTGTTCTCTCACTGGGAACCACTGAAAAGGGTCTGGCTCCATCTTCTTTACACCCTGCCTTCAAATATTTATACACATTGGTCATTGGTATGATCTGCCCTGAGCCTCCTCTACTCCAGGCTGAATCATCCCAGCTCTCTTAGCCTCATATGGTAGATGCTGCAAGCCCTTAATCATCTTTGAGGCCCACTGCTGGACTTGTTCCAAAATGTCCACATCTTGTACTGGGGAGCCCACAACTGGCCTCAGCACTCCAGATCTGGACTCACTAGGGCTGTGTAGAAGGGAAGGATCACATCCCCCAGCCTGCTGGCCAGCCTGTCAAAATCCTTCTGAATGACAGCACAGCCATTTGGTGTATCAAACTTTCCTCCCAGTTTTGTGTCATCTACAAATTTGCTGAGGGTGCACTCTATCTTATTATCCAGGCATTGATGAAACAGTATTGCTCCCAGTATAAGGCCCCTGGGATACATCACTAATGACTGGCCTCCAGCTGAACTTTGTGGCACTGATCACAAGATTTTCAGCCTAGCAGTTCAGCCGTTTTTCAATCCACCTCACTGTCCCCTGGTCTAATTGATATTTCATAAGTTTGTCAACGAGGATGTTATGGGAGACAGTGTCAAAAGCCTTGATAAAGTCAAGATAAACAAAGTCCACTGGTCTACCTTCAACCATCAAACCAGTCACCTCATTGTAGAATACAATTTGTTTGGTCAGGTGTGATTTCCTCTTCATAAATCCATGTTGACTTCTGCCAATCACCTTCTTACTTTTCAGGTGTTTGGAAATGGTTTCCAGGAGGATTTGTTCCATACCTTCCCAAGAACTGAGGAGTGAGATTTGCTTTCTTCTAGTCCTCAGGAACCTCCTGCAACCCCCATGACCTTTCAAAGATAATTGAGAGTGGCCTCACAATGACATCCGCCAGCTCCCTCCGTGCTTGTGGTCACATCTTATTAGGGTCCATGGACATGTATATGTCCAGCTGTTTAAATGTTCCATAACTCGATCCTTCTCTACCGAGGAGATTTTTTTTAAGGTTTTCCTTACTCCAGATTTTCCCACAGGTCTCAGAGACCTGGGATTCCTGAAGGCAAGTCTTACCAGTAAAGACCAAGGCAAAGAAGGCATTGAATGCCTTGGTTTTCTCTGTGCCCTTTTTCACCATGTCCCCAGCCCCCTTCATCTTCTTTTTCTGCTGATACCCCTTTAGAAACTTTTCTTGTTGCTCTTCAAATCCCTCACCAGATTTAATTCCAGGTCAACTTTGGCTTTCCTAACTTCATCCATGCATGCTTGAATGGTGCATCTGTAGCTCCCCTAGGTCACCCAACCCTGTTTCCACCTCTTTTATGCTGCTTTTTAATGTTTGAGTTTTGTCTGGAGCCCCTTATTTAACCATGCAGGTCTCCTGACAATTTTCTTGACTTCCTGCATGTAAGGAAGGACAATTTCTGAGCTTGGAGGAGGTGATCCCTAAAAATCAATCAGCTGTCCTGGATCCCTCTTCTTTCCAGGACAGTATCCCATGGGTTTCTTCCAAGAAGGTTCCTGAACAAGCAGAACCAAGAAGGTTCTGCTCTCCTGAAGTCCAGTATTGTGACCCCTTCTTCTTTTTCTTTTTGTTTTTTTGTTTTTTTCCCTTGTTCCCTCCTCTCCAGGTCCTGAACTCACCACCACCACATCACCAGTGTTGGCTTGTCCTCTAATCCTGATCCATAAGCTCCCATCTGGCTCATCATCCTTCCTGAGGCAGAGCTCCATTCATTGAGCTGCTCTCTCACATAAAAGATGACTCCCTGCCCTCACTGTCCTGGTGATAAAAGATTTAGGTCTTCATTCTTCATCTGGTGACTACATTAGCTGAGAGAGTTTGTGGCTATCCTTCATGCTTCCTTCACATGCCTCTTCAATAACTGATTATAAAACAGCATGTTGACTTCTGTGTACGTTTCCTCTAAATTCTCTTTAAACCTCAAATATATAACCACTTTTAGTGACATGTGATTTTTAAAAATATTAGATTTCTACCTTTGGATGCTACCTTAGGGTTGGATGCTTTTAATCTGATTGCTAAGGAAAAAAAAAAAAAAAAAGAAAAAAAAATTTCAAGTAGTTTAAAGTAGAGCAGAAATTCCTAAAGACTCCATCTGAATGTTATTCCACAGCCCATGAATGATTGAATAAATAAATAAAAGTCCTAGTAAATGCTGGTTTGGGATGATGCCAGCCTCCCTGAAAATGCCTTCATTGGTAACATACTTCCTATTGCCATCTATCTGTGCTGAACTGCTCTCCTGCCTCTTCCCCCTCCTCATGCTTTATTGAGCAAAACCCTCCTGAAATAATAGCTTATCAAACATTGTTGTCTGCCAGTGCTCCCACCTTTTGTTGCTGCAGTGGGAGTTCATTCTCGAACAAGTTTATAAAATTTAATAGGCTTTCTGACTTGACTTATTCGTCTTTTAACTCAGAGAAAATTTATTATAGATTAGAAAGGCGACTTTTTCCCTTTTTGCAGCTACTTCTGTGACCCCAAATCAGCTCAGGTTAATCTGGAAACTCTTTTGTCATTTTCATTCAAGGCTGTAACTTCTTTTTTCCATGTTATCTTAAAACAAAATTTTCTTGTCTGCTATTTTAATTCCCAAGAAGTTTTCCTTCAAGAAAACTGAAGAATTATTTGAAATGTGATTTCTCTCAGAGCCTTTTGGAGACCTGTAAAATTTAGAAATTTAGAAAAACTTTTTTTATTTGTTTTTTTTAACACAGATATTTCACAAAGATCCTATTGATTCATTTAATTATCACCCCTTTATTTACACTGTCACAAGACAAAGTAATGTTTTAACAAAGGTTAATGTGTTTAAGATTAAAATTCCAGATTCTGACTAAAAATCAATGGTAAGAGTAACACTGAGAGAAGTGAAGGTGTTGGTCTGAAGCTAGAGAGAGAGAGAGAAAAAAAAAAGAATGTTGGACAAACATTAGTCGATATGTTAGAGATCTCTATGTTTATCCTTAACACTGTATCAAAAAACCTTATTACCTTGACTCAGTTATAAACCCATTTGGGTGTGTGCAAAATAGAAATCTGTGACAACAGTCCAGTGGATAGAATTAATAAAGTCATCTGAATTATACCATTGAAAGGTAGATCTTGTCACCAAAGACTTATCATGCAGAAGAAAACAGTTCTGGCTACTTCTGCACTGGAATGGGCCTGGGACTGTTCTGCAGCCCTGTGATAAAGGAGAACAGCAAACATCACATCCACATGCATTGTCTCCTCAAAACAAGGAGGCAACCTACTTGCCACAGGCCTCGGCAAGGAGTGTTTCCCATGAGCCTTTCTACCTATTTACTTACAAGCCTCTTCAGCATAGCACCCAAGATACACTCCACTCACCTGCCTCCACATACCTCGTCATCACTCCTTTGTCTGTGCATATGGCCAGTTTACTGTGAGGTGTCAAGTCTGGTCACCAATGCCAGGGAGATCATCACAGATGGTATCTACACCTTGTACCATCACTGGCAAATTTGCTAACTGATTACAGCTCCCTTCCTTCACAGGAATCAACTCATTCTCACAAGGCACTGTCATCAACACTGAGGTTTTGATTCTCAAGAGGGAGAAAATAGGAAAACTCCTGCATTTGTCATGCCCCTCAAAGCTGTCTGAGATTATGGGTTGAGAGTTGGGGATGGTAAGAGTGAGGGACAAAGGGGCTGGCTTGTTGTTCCAACTTCTTTATCCAAGTGATACCCTGAAACCCAGAAAAGTCCTACTGCATCAGGTGCGCACTTCATTCCCAGAAGCGCATGGGAGGGTGTAGCGGACAGATGAGTGAACTTTTGCCTTAAACATTTCTTGGTACATAAGGTGCAAGCAAACCATAACCCCGAACAAGCCATCTGTTCCCGGCGGAAACAGGACTGAGCTGCTGCGACCCCTGAAATGGTCTCCCTGCGACCATTCAGGACACACCAAGCCTGCACTGAACCAGACCACGATCGGGCAGAGACTTTGGGACCTGGACTGTAAATTATTGCCGCTTAGCACAACTTCTATAATACCTGCTTGGCATGAGTAGCTAAATTTGCTGAAGCCTTAGGCTGCACTCCTTAGTTCAGTGAGAAAGGGCCCCAGAGCTGGTGCAGGCGGGAATGATAAGGGCATTACCAGCAGTTTGCATTCCTGTGCACTGCTGAAACAGTATTAATTGCTGGAGTTACCACCTCTTTGTCAGGACCTTGAGAGGCAATGGCAGGACCCAAGAAATGAAGACACACCTGTCAGCAGAAACAGCAACAGTAAACGGCCTACCTAGGGACAGTGATGAGACCCAATAAGGAGCAGGAGACCCCAGACCTAAATATTACTATTGGTCTGAATTACCACATGAGGGGTGGGAAACTTAATTTGAAAAAGCTATAATTGCCCAGGGATTTCTTTGTTTGGGGTCCCTCATCGGAGGCACCCAGCTTGAGCTGTAATTCGAATGGAGTCAGCAGAACATCATCGGACTCGGAGTGGTGGTAGCTAGCTTCTTCTCTCCTTTTCCAACTTTCTCTTTTCCCCTTACCCTTGTTCTGTTCCCCTCTTCCCTTAGCCTCCCCTTTGCCTTCCCCCCCACCTTTTCTCCCCACTTCGTGGAAAATAAAGTTAAAAGTTTGTACGATATTTGACCGGTTTTAGCGTCTTAATCTCGTCCTTGGGATCGTAACAAAACCCTCCCGATATTGGATCGGGACATTGGATCGGGACAGAGGGATGAGTTTTCATGCAGCTGGGGTGCACAAGGCCACTTTTGAAAAGTTGGACCATATCCTTTGCTTGAAAGGGATGGAGCTGGTCAGATCATGTGTATGCACAGCAATGCAAAAGGTCAAATTTTTCAGAAGTGTTGCCCATCATCTTGCCATGTAGGTTCTAGTGGTGGCACACTGGTCTGTGAGCTACCCAGTTACTATGCACTTGCTGGTACTGCTGCTTTGTCCTCCATAGTTGTCCTGAGAGACTCTGGAGAATATGATAGATTCTCTTTTTTGTTCCCATAGCACATTTCTTGGCTCTTGGCATGGTGAGAAGTTATAGGATATGTTTGCTTACTGGGACAATGTTGGAGGACCAATATTGCCAAAGAGAGCATGCCAGAGTAGAGTGTCTCTATCTTTTCCGCCTGTTAAGCATATGGTCTGGCCTACTGTGGTCCCCCAAATTATGCCCATATGTTATTTGGGAAAGTGATAGTTGAAATGGTCCCAAACCATGTCAAAGAATGTCATCATTTAACAGCATGGACAGTCAAATCCCAGAATCTGAACATATTGCCTAGAATTGTTTAACACAGATCTAGCCTCTGAACCAGAAGAGGGTCAGATTTCACACTGTCAGAAGTGACAAATTATTTTTTAGAGTGGCTGTGCTTTGCACCATGGTTTTATCACCACTGTTATTAGAATTTTGTGAAAAGAAACACTGCTTTAAAACTGAAGCCAGATTATTTGCAAGGATGCTTCTATCAAATCACACAAAAAATATGGCAATTCTGATCATAAATGTGGTGTGTTCCTTATTATCTCTGTTATGCCACATGATTTTTTTGCTCATCCACATTGTGCAGTAGACCAGAATGGCCTCTGCTTCTCAAGATAAGCAAAGGCTCCAGAGCAGGGTCTTGGAAATGTCTTGTAGTTCTACTGCATTGCCACTTGCACACCACAGCATGGTCTGCAACATGGACTGGAGAGTGCTGGTATTTTTATTAACAGGAGCAGAGAACTCCAAAAAGCAGTGGTTTTATTTTTTTAATCACATACAGGATAAGATACAAAGGGTTATGGAGTCACTGTGTGTGTAACTGGCTGCATTACTTTTCAGTGAAGATGAGGGGTCATTTGTCACTGGGGAGCAAACTTATACATGCTGCTTTTTAGGAGCAGTCCTGGTGGTGAACTATCCCTAGAACCATTAGTAGGCTTTGTCTTATGAAAAGCTAATTAGAGTGACTTAAAAAAAGAAAATCTAAAAAAAAAGAGGGCGTTTATCATTAAGCATGTGGATAACCAAAATTCTGTTGCTCAGTCTCATTTGCAGTGTTCTGGTTCTTTTAAAGCAGTGTAGACATGCACTAGATGGCTACATCATGCCAGACATTTATATTTATTCAGATGAATCTCTTTTTTTCCATCCCCAAATTTACCCTAAAAAGATTTACTGTCTTGTGGATATATGATCTTTAAAAGAAAGAAAGGAAGGAAAAAAAAAAAAAGCTAACCAAAACAAAATGAACCTGTGTGAGTTAAGTTAAATGTTTTTCAGATTAAATGGATCTAGTCTAGCTTCAGAACAGTAACAATTGTCTAATACTTTCAGATTTTTCTATTTAAAAATTACATCATAAATATATGGAATTTCTAACCTACTTTTTTTCCCTCAGTAGTCTGTTGTTTGGATTTCAGTTTCCAGTCTAGGTTAGAAATGCTTACTCTTGTAAACTAGTGTGTCCACGTGTGAGTGGGATTAGACTGCTCTTAAACTAGAGGTTCTTAAATGTGCAGCTTGAGCCTGATTCTCTTCTTTTGGTATAATCCCCTCAGTGTAAAAAGGGGTATACCAGGTAAAAAAAAAAATTGTTATTCTGATTGGTATACATGAGCATAAATGATTTCACAAAGAGCATTTGAAAAAGAGCTCACTGTAGTGTGCAGAAAAATAATAGATTGATTTGCAAACTGTACTATATCCATTGTGGCATTTCAGTAATGCAAATCAGTGGTTGACAACAACATTGGAATTCTGTTGGCACTATTTTGGGTATTTAGCCTCACAGTTCAGCTCAAGTTTTATGATATTACTAAACTTTCTGGACATGTTACTGCAGTGGAGTTTTCAGGAACAGTCAGTAGGCCAGAACTCTGGTTTCTCACTGCTTACTGCTCCCTGGTTCAGTTGATATGTCTGGATGCTCACGACCTGTCCCAAGGGATATTTTACCTCTCAATGGGAACTGCAGCATCAGGGAGCTGGATCCCTTTTTCTTAAAGCAGCTCCCCTCTCCAGACCACCTATGGCAATGCATGGCACTATAAATATGGCACTGTGCAGGGAGAAGAAAGAGCGCTGCTGGACAGAAGTAGGGGAGGTTACTCTGTCTCTGCTTGCAGCTCCTGCCATTCCTGTCTGTCCTGCTAGACCAGGAGGTTGGTAGCAATGGGCCCATTTCAGCTCTGGTGAAAGGGACAAGTTAAATAGTGAACATTATTTGTTTTTCACATATTTTTTAAAAGTGGTTGGATAAAATGTTGAAAGAAAATACTTTATAAAAGGGAAAAAGCATCAAAATGGGACATTCACACAATGTTTATATCTGCCTTTAATGTATTAAAAAAAACCCCAAACTTAATTTTCTGTAGGTCTCTCTGATTTTAATGTGTAAGTACTGTCTGGGGAAAAAAAAGTAAAAAATTAGTCCAGATTTTTCATGATCAGAGTCAATCAGAGCTATAAGAAAATGTAGTCATTGTCACTGTCACTCTACGCACTGTTCTGATAGAGGCATAGTACAATATTTATTGCATTTTAGAGTAAACTTATTTTGTTTTAAAATATTCACATGAGGCAGAGATTATACTAATTTCTCTTGTTGCAAATGAAGGGCTGAATGGTCAAACTCAAGTGAATCATATGATAATTCAAATGAAAATCTTGGATATGTAAAAGTTATCTGGCATACCATTTCAGATTGATTCTATCCTGTATATTTTTCTACTGCTTAAGAAATATGTTATTACTACTCTATTGCGTTCCCATCCAAATATGATGCCACAGTAGATAAAAGTCAGAGGACTTCAGTAAATAAAAAATTCTTATTCTCCAGGTGTATTTGCACCAAGATGAATATGTTTACTGCTGAGCAAATATTTAGAAAGTGCAGTGATTGGGTTCTGCTGTGGAGCTACAGCTGTCGAAATAGAGTTACAGTTCAATATTCCTTGCACAGCCCTATCTTCTGTTCTCTTAAAGAAAGTTACAGCTAGGGTTGTATTTATTTGGCAATTGATAACAGGAGATTACAGCACAGCAGCAAGAATGTTATTTTCAGCTCTGATTTATCCTATCATATATAAGCATGAGCCTCCTATGATATATCCTTTCAAAGCAGAGGCATGCATGCATGGCTGATCTTTCCTTCAAAAGCCCTTTAAAGGCCTGTTTTCATACAGAAGAAAAAAACCCTGCCACTTAATTTTAGGTCCCAGCTACAATATTCTTCCACTTCCATTCTGAGCAGTCTGAGATCTGCTCTTTTATCAAACATGATTTTGTATGGGCAGAGTAAAGACTTAACTGGAGACCACAAAAGCCTTTCTTTTCTGTTTCAGTATATTCCCATACCTGTAACTTTTTTCAAATTTTCAGAAAGATATTTTTGTATGTTTTGCTTCCTAATCAACTTAGATACATATTTTTAATGCCTGAACAGAATAGTCATGTGGAGAATAAAGTACGGTCTTGAAACAGTGGGAAAGGGAAATTAAACTTGTGTTCTTTTTTTGTGCCTTGTTCTAACATCTTAATAGTATACCCAAGGGATATGTTTTGTTGCAAAATTCAGAAAGATTGAAGCTTCGTTTGTTTGTATACTCAGCATTACTATTTGCTTCCTTAAACCTATACATCAGTTTGTAGGCAGTATTATCTCTGGTGTGTCTGTGCGATTTACTTTTCCTTTGTAGGACTCATTCATTATCCAGACTTGGTAGTTTATTCAACTAGATGTGATAGTATAACAGTCAAGCACTTGGAGGAATATTGCTTCTTTTACTCTAGAATTTTTAAGCTTTACAGTCATGTTCAAAGTTATACAACTTGGCTCAAAGCTTCTCAGAGTAGCAGGCAAAATGGAAATTTGCCACATGTTCCAAGATAGATAGTGGGAGGGGTAGAGATGATGGAAGTAAACAGAGCTGGAAGCTTAGAGAGTTTCTGTTCCATCTTCTGGATGAAATGGGATGGGATGCAACTAGGAATGGTGGGGACAGGGGCTGCCACTGTTCAGAAGAGCCTTTACCCAGCAGTAACTACCATATTCCCTTCTACAGTGATAGCAATGGATGCTACCTGCTTGGCCTCTCTAATCTTTAGTACAAAGCTATTGTCCTGATCCTAAAAATATAACTGGTTAGCTAATTTTTCTAGGACTAGAAGAAGACCTATGTGAAACAGTGAAGCCAACAAACCATGACATCCCTCAGAAACTCTCTAGAAGTTGAAGTAAGTTGTAGGACAATACCTAGGTGAGCCTGTCACTGGATGCTATTGTAATTTGAGTTTTATGAGTTCAGAGAATTTGGGTTTACAGCCTTAATGGTATTTTAGATTTGAATTTAAAAATTATGTACCTGCTAGATTACAGAAAATCGCAGAGCGATCTCATGCATATTTTAAACATTTTTGTATACTCCACAGAAGAAAGAAAAAGCTTTAGTCCACATTTTCATCTTTTTAGGCAATAAAGTGACAAGGTACATACATGGAGAACATTATATTACTCGAAGTACTGACATAATTATTGGTCCTTTTGTGTTGTCTCCTTTACTCCTGTATGAGTGCAGTTATTCCTTCTTGTAAGAAACTGAGATTACCATTTGGGTGTACTTGTAAGTATACATTTCATCTGGACGATGACATGTACCCATGTCTCATCCCTTTAATGTCCATGTAAATCAATGCCACTTTTATGGATAGAATTTTTTGACTTTTTCTTTCTTTTTTTCTTTGTTATCATTTTTACACTTCCTTATTTTGGCTGCTTGCAGTACAGTATAAGGAAGAATTGATCCTAATTTTTATTTCAGTTATAGTGTCATTTCTAGAAGAACAAATTATCTGCCTGAAGTCATGATATTTTACACTGTGTTCTATTTATCAAACCATGAATTAGCAAAGGATATTCTTTGTCTTAAAGTTTTTATAACTCCATCCTCCTTAGATGATGACAAAAGAACAAAACAGTCCTAACAATTCAGTTTGATGTACCTAAGTATTCTGATTTTGCCTCTGGTTTGCAGCAAGCAAACAAGGTCTGTGTAACTTCTTTGCATTTTTCTAATACAATTGATGTAGATACATAGTTAAAGAATCTTCAACCAATATCCTAATTATAAGATGCCATGGTTATTCTCATCCCATGAGGCTTAGAGTTCAGTAGTACATGTACTTGACTGCAAACATTAAGGGTTTACATTACATATTAGTCATGTAAAGGCAAAATGAACTCAACCCAGTATCGTCATTACTTGATAATGGACAAAAGAAATATAAATAGCAAGAAATTAATTTTAGTTGACAGGGTATAAAAACATGAAGTACATAAACAGTGCTTACGGCACTGTCACTTTAAAGTCAGACTATGCTTTTAAATTAGTTTAATTTCCACTGAAAATGCCTCATAACTTTGCTGCGCTCTTTCATGTGATACTGTCAGGTTTTAATGCTTTTCTGTGCAATATTCTGATGATTTTTCTCTTATTAAAAAGGTGGCTAAACTTGCAATTTTCTTTTGCTGTGACATCCATATGGAACTCAAGGTCAAAGTATAGCTAGCACAGAGATAGAGAATTTGTAAGATTGAGGAGAAGATAGGAAAGAAATTGCAGCAGTTACTACAGTACAACAATTACAGTATCGCTACCAGATAATAAAGGGATTTTGCTTATATTTAGACCCAGAATATTCAAAGTTATGCCACAGATTTGCAGATGAAAATTAAATGATGAAATATTATCTCTCACATAAATATTTTTCATTCCTTTTATTTTTACTTATTTTTAGAGTTATAGCAGATGAAACTGTTAGCAAATTACTAAAGCTACTAATCTTAAAGCAGTAATTAGGGTTTTCTATCAGGCAAGGAATTAGCTTGTTCAGCAGACCATCTGGCATGGACTATGTGAGCTACAAATGATATCTTTTGCTTTTTTTTCCCTGATGCAGATGCCAGTACTCATCTAAAAGCACAGAAAAGATCATTCTTTATTTCTTTTCACACTCTCTCTCACACTATATGAATTATCCTTGAAAGTTACTTATAATAACATTTTTCAAATTTACTGAAAGGAATGACAATATTTAACTGCATACAGCCTCCCCCCCCCCAAAAAAAAAATGACCTTCAGCTTCTCTGAATCTCTCTCTCTCTCTCTTTTTCTTTCTTTTTTTTTTTTTTTAATGAGTGCAGGGAAATTAGTACAAAATTGATATATGGCTTTCCAGTTTCATCAGTGTAGTATGAGGACAGAGAAATTAAAATGCCTGAGCTATGCTCAGATAGTATGCTAATGGCACTCATCAATAATTTAGGCCTTGAAATATATTCTTGAGAGAAGCAAAGGTTACATCTATGGTGATCAAGGCAACACTCTCTTAAGGAGCTTGTTGAGCAGTAACATCTTTGCAGTATACAGTATCCCTCAGAAAGATCTCTGTATGTGTCTCTGTGCCTATGTTTGATCAGCAAAGGTTAGTCCTTGTTCTGGACCTTCTTCACTCAAGTCAAGGATTTCTATTCTGTGCTCTATTGTAGAGTTTAGAAATTTCCAAAGTTGTTGAACCTGTGAATCTAAATGAAAGTTCAAAGTTAAAGAGAATTCATATTTAATACAGCCAAGAACTGTTTTCAAAAGGTCTGAAACTTTGCAGTCAAATCAAATAGTCATGGTCAAGAAAAAAGAGCTAAGTAAAATACTGTTAGTATTTAAAAGAATTTGAATGGGCTTCAATATATGCATGTGATAGTGAAGCAGCTAATTTATCTGAACTTTTGAAGGATTGAGTTGATTTAGAAAGACAGTCTGCATTGAGATAAAGTGTGATCGTGATATGTTCTTGGCAAACATCGTGTTACTTGGTGTTTGGCTTCGTTATTTTCAGTTTTCAGTACAGTACTTTTGTTCCTTAATTAACTCATGACTGATATTTCTTAGAAAAACTGGGAAATTATCTTTCCTATTATTTTTGTTAGGCTCTTTTTTTGAGGGTCAGCAAACTGAAGAAAGTTATACATTCCTTTCTCTTAAGTGCAGGACCCTCTGTATACTTTTACAGATGTTCAAAAAGAGCTTTACCGATGAAGCTCTTTTTGGCTGGGATTACATCCTTTTGCATAGTCCCAAACCGAAAAGAGTTCCCAGAGCTGTCATAAATCCAAATGCAGCACTATTCTTAGGCACTGCTGTTATAGAAAACTAAAGTTGATCAAAAACAGTATACAGTTGATCTAGGACTGTATAAGTTTTTGTAATTTTAGAGTGCTCTGTACTTGCACCGGAGAGTTTTCTCACTATTAGTTAGCACATAAAATCTTAACCTGTTCCAAAACCAACCATTTGGTCCTATTAAATTTAGCTTAAAATGCTCTCCTTGTTCACAGCCTGTGAAGAGTGAATGGTTAGGATCTTTTTATATCTGTGCACAATCTTTCTCGTTGTAGGGAAAGACAATACTGCAGCAGAACAAATGAAAACAACATTTATCTTTACTCTCTGCATGTTTAATTCTGAGGGTAAGTGCCTGACCCACCTGGTTGCCTTCTGTAATAAAGTAACCGGATTTGGATGGGGGCAGAGCTGTGGATGTAATTTACCTCTACTTTAGCAAGACTTTGACACTGTATCTCATGATACTTTTTCTATCCAAGATGGGACATTATGGTCTGGATGGGTGGACAAATTGCTGGGTAAAAAAAAAATAGTTGGATGACTCAGCTCAGAGGGTTGTAGTTAATGGATTGCACTCTACCTGGAGGCATCTTTGTGGCGGACAGATGAGTGAACTTTTGCCTTAAACATTTCTTGGTACATAAGGTGCAAGCAAACCATAACCCCGAACAAGCCATCTGTTCCCGGCGGAAACAGGACTGAGCTGCTGCGACCCCTGAAATGGTCTCCCTGCGACCATTCAGGACACACCAAGCCTGCGCTGAACCAGACCACGATCGGGCAGAGACTTTGGGACCTGGACTGTAAATTATTGCCGCTTAGCACAACTTCTATAAAACTTGCTTAGCATGAGTAGCTAAATTTGCTGAAGCCTTAGGCCGCACTCCCTAGTTCAGTGAGAAAGGGCCCCAGAGCTGGTGCAGGCAGGAAAGACAAGGGGGTTACCAGCAGTTTGCATTCCCATGCTTCACGTTCCGGGAGGAAGGATGTCAAGGCCTGCTTGGGCGCCGGGACCCTGGGGAGCAGGGCCTCTTCTCACTGCTGAAACAATGCTGATTGGGGGGTCTGGGCTATCTCGGGGTCCAGATCATATCCCCTTTGTCTGGACCTTGGGAAATAACACCTACCGTCACTGCTGGGGAAGTACTAATTTGTCAGGGCCTTGAGAGATAAGGGCAGGACCCGAAGAATGAAAACGCATCTGTCAGCAGAAACCACAACGGTAAACAACCTACCTAGGGACCCAATAAGGAGCAGGAGACCCCAGACCTAAATATTACTATTGGTGCAAACTACCGTGTGAAGGGTGGAGAGCTTAGATTGGAAAGTATAACTGTCCAGGGATTTCTTTGTTCGGGGTTCCTCTTCGGAGGCACCCAGCTTGAGCTGTAATTCGAACGGAGTCAGCAGAACATCATCGGACTCGGAGTGGTGGTAGCTAGCTTCTTCTCTCCTTTTCCAACTTTCTCTTTTCCCCTTACCCTTGTTCCCCTTTTCCCTTAGCCTCCCCTTTGCCTTTCCCCCCACCTTTTCTCCCCACTTCGTGGAAAATAAAGTTAAAAGTTTGTACGATATTTGACCGGTTTTAGCGTCTTAATCTCGTCCTTGGGATCGTAATGAAACCCCCCTTATATTGGATCGGGACAATCTTCATGACTAACTTGGAGGATATGATACAGTTCACTCTCCCCAAATTTGCAGAAGACACCATTTGGGGGGGGGGGGGTGGTCAATGTTCTGGAGAACAGGGCTGCCGTTCAGAGGGACCCTGGCAGAATGGAGAAGTGAGTTGACTGAAACATTGTGAAATTCAACAAGGACAAATGTGAAGTCCTGCCCCTGAGAAAGAAACCCCCCTTGCAGTGAAACAGGCTGGGGACTGACGTACGGGGAGCAGCTCTGGGGAAAAGGCCCTGGGGGCCCTGGGGGACAGCGAACTGAACGTGAGCCAGGACAGCAAAGATAGCCAACAGGATTTGAGGCTGGATGAACAGGAGCACAGTCAGCAGGTCCAGCTGATCATCCCTGTCTAATCAGCACCTGTTAGATCACATTGAGATACTGACAAATTTTTAGTGCATGGATAGCACAACATCACAGCAAGAAAATACCTCTATACACAAGTATTGTGTCTTATGTAGGAGCAAAGTCATTGGCCACCAGGAGATGTTGGGCAGGTATGCGAGGCAAAACAAGTGATATGTTATCTCAGGTTAGACCCTTTGCAAAATATATTGAAACTACCTTATTGTGTAAAACAGTGATAGTTTTCAGGGAAGAAAGTTTATTTAACTGTGATTTTATTATTGAATTCAAGGAGTCAGGATTTTGCTCTGGATCTTTGTATTGGTCACCCAATCTATCCTTCTAAAATACGGAGGTGTTTCCTCTGCATGCAGATGGAAATCTCTGACGCATTTACTTCTTAATCTTTCTGTTAAATGTGTTTTACAATTCAAAGGAGAGGAGGAGAAGATCTATGTATTTTCTTATTAGCTAGTGACCAATTTATTTTACAAAGAAAATCAAAATATTGATGCATAATTTATTATTCATTTTAGATAAAACTAAGCTTCTGCTATTTTCAGACTTCAAGGTTCTATTATATGGCTCAACTCATTAGTGGTATCTGCATTTCAAGATGTATTCACTGCCTTCATTAATACAACAGTTATATAATACAAAGAAAATATTAACTAGAGCAATGAATCTGAATCCTTTGAATTAACGGTTAGTAATGAATCTGGAAAAGGTAACTGTAAATTCTGTATATTGTCCACTGTCAGCTTTTGCAAGTGCCATTACTCAAAGAATTCACCTACTGCTTTGTTTTGAAGTATTTTCTGTGATGAGAAGCAGATGGGTGTTCATATTAATTTAGTCACATAATATTTCCTTAGCAGCTATAAATGCCAGGAAATTTGCAATCTCCATATGCATTGCTGTTTTTCCCTTTTCTTTATTTTCTAGAAAAGAATTTGTTTTCTAATTTCTAATTCATTCCTTTTCTAATGCTAATTCCCCTGTGTTGTTAACCTTTATTCTTTATCACAAACATGCTGATTCTGTCACTGATTAAGAATTCCTCTTAAAAAACATTTGTATCATGATGTAGTCAAATATAGGAAAATGTATTCTAGCTATTTATACTTTTGTTTTGTTTTAAAGAACATGCATATGAAGCTGATTGAAATCTAGCTTCTACTTCGAAGAGAAAAGGCAGTAAGTTCTTTAAATCCTTTTTACTAGTGTATTTTTCCTTTCCTTTATTTCTTTTTTTTTAATAATGTTTCCATAAGTGTCATTTAACTTTCCTGAGTAAGTTTTCCTTTTCACTCTATCTGAATGCAAAACTTCAGCTTTAGTCAAGAAGACCTAAGAGCTTGAAACCCACTTTCCCTGAGATAGTGTCTCTCAGTTCGTTTGTCCAAAGGAGCGAGTTCTTCAGGGTGGGGTTTCAACTTGAGGAATAAACTAACAACAAAGAGTGATTAAAGACAAAAAGCATTACCAGAAGCAGAAATCCATAGTCTGTCTCTACCTCTTTTCTAAGCTCTTGGCTTCCTATCTTTCTTTTTTGTCAGAAATAGGTGATGAATTTTAATCTCACAGAATTTAGATATCCAGATGATAGATAGTATCCTGGTGCCACAAAACACTCGGCATGAAAAGGATGTAGTAATCCAGATTTTCAGGTATTCTAAATCAATGGTATGCCATTCAATTCAACAGAACTTTGTTGATTTAAGAAATTACTTCAGCACACACTTATCCACCACCTGCAAAAAATATCCATTGAGCAAATGCAAAGGCTGGAAATGGGATAACAGCAAATGCAAGATTCTATGTTGACAAGAAAGTCTTTTCTACACTGACTGTGGAAAAGAATTTCTGGCAGAATAATACTTTAAATGTTGAACAATTAAGTTTTCTTTTAATTTCAGAAACCAGTCATGCTGCTTAAACAGAAAGTAACCCTCAGAGTGACAACTTTCTTGCTCTGAGATTAATATTTTATATATAAGAATCTAAGGAAAGCCTAAAGCTAAAAATATGAATTGGTCTCAGAGAGGAGAAGAGAAAAACAGATTAGATTAAGCACAGAAATACAATATTCAACTGTGTATTGAAGGGTTAAAAAAAAAAAAAAAAGGAAGAAGAAGAAGAAGTAGATTAGTTGCTTCAGGGACTGGCACTGAGATATCATAGAAAATATGTTTGTAAGAGACTTGAAGAGGTCAGCAAGTCATCTTCTAGCCTGACAGCAGAATCCTATTCACATTGTAGACAAATGTTGCCCAAAGGGAATGCAGTCTATATCAATGGAGCTTTCTATGCAGAATAATTTTCACAATCTGTTCTAGTGTTTGACTAGGACATCTTTAAGCTTCTGAAAGCACTGTGTAGAAACTATCTTGGTCTGACCTGAGCTCATGATTTCTTGTCCTATCCAAATATTTTCCTCTTTCACTTTGCAGCTATACTTTAATGATTTGAAGATTTGTGTTTCCCTTCAGATTTCTCTTCTGCAGAATACATAGCTTGCAACAGTTGTTTTCTAGGCCTGTCTTTTTATTCTGGACTAGGGTTTTTTTTCCTACTTCTTTTCCCCCTTAGCTTTGTATTTTGTATTTGTATAGCTATTTCTTCCTAATTATAATACTTTGCAGTCTCCTTCTTGAATTGAATCTTACTTATTTTATTTAATATACCCTATTTTTCAAATGTATTTGAATTTAACTCTGTTTTCCTATCTACTTGAAAATGCAACATTTTTTTCCTCTTATCATAAAAAACAAATCTTCACTCAATATTTATTCCTCCTTGATAAATCACCCATAGTTGAGCATTTGTTGCTACAATGAATATCTCATCTTAGACCTTTACTCTTAGATGTGAGAATTTCAGAAAATACCCACTAAAACTTCAACTTTTTAGCTCTCACTCACAGAGAAATATTGCCATTCTCCTAATTTATTATTATACTTATGTAATACTATTTAAGTATCATGCTATAGCAGTCAAAAGGCCAAGAAGTTCTCATCAGCTCACAAAGATTCCTGTACGCTAATAGTCAGACAGGGGTCTGAATATTAGGAGACAGGAGACAGGCAGCATATCTCTTAAGACACGTCATTCTCACAGATAAGTGTGTTAATTTTCCTAAAAGTGCAATTTATTTCCTCATGCAGCCTTACAATTTCCTTTTGTAAATAATAGTTTTGAACCTCTCAAACTCTGAGTCATGTTTCTTCTTCTTCCTTTATCACTGCGATGATGCAGTACTGATTGTTAGTGTAGGATGATTGGTCAAGAGAGTTCTCTCTGTTACAAGAGGTATCCAGCTGCCTGCTCTCTCTTTGCACATTAACCAGTTCATCCATCTTATACCACACGAATCCTCTTAAATTATCTCATCGTCCCATCTGTAAAAGTTTTTACTTATAGCATGTCAAAGAACTTGCCATGACTTGGGTGATGCCAGATGCCATATGCTCCTACACTTTTCTCACTTCTTTCCCAGAATCCCACAAACAGACAACTCCCACACCAGCTGTGTTTTATTTCTTATCCCTCTAAGGAGACCAGCCACAGCGGGAGAGCCCCAACTGCAGGCAGCCCCAAAGGAAGAGGATCAGCCGCCACCAAGGCCTCTTGCTTTTGTCACAACAGATTTCTTCAAGGTCACCATCTGGGCTCCCTCCGAGCTGGTCTTGAGCCCAGGCAGGCAACACCCAGAGCAGTGAGAAGATGCCTAGGGCCCTTGCATAGCTCCTCAGTCTTTAAAATCTTCACTTACCAAAATGTAGATATCTACCTATGATCTAGGTTTCTAAGATCCCACTGCAGAATCAAGATACAGGAATCTTTGTGAACTGTTTTCACTGGCATCTAAAATAAACCACTACAGGCGCAGACTTTCAATTTACTGATAAATAAATCTGTTCATACTTTATATTCTTTCCTTCTCCTCTCTTTGACTCAATCATGATTTGAAAGTGTAGTAATTGTCTCTTTCTTTTTTGACAGCTTAGACTTGGACAGTCCTTTATTCAAAGATATAGTAACCATTTTATAGTCAACACAATATGCACTGTACAGCTGTTAGTTTCTCCTCCAAAAATTTCTGGATTTGTAAAACTAACCACATCAGATGACTTTGTTTCATTTAATTTAATCAAATACTGGGATAAGAATTTATTTTAACCATGATATAATAATTGCTCTTTATATTTTCTTTCATTATAAAGAAACCTTGACAATCTGCTGATCTGATGTTAATATCATTCTTAAATACAAAATTCTTACTTAGACCTTTCTGTTTAGTTTGTTTGGTTTTGTTTTTGAGTAGGCAGGAGTAAGTCAAACTATCATTTTAGAATGAAAATCAACAAGTTTCAATTCTTATATCTAAATCTGTGCATGGCAGTGAATATATATTTTTTTCTGTTTTTTATTTTTCTGTTTGGTAGACAAAGCTTTTTTTTCTTGTGTGTGTATGTGTGTGTGTGTGTGTGTTTTCTTTAGGGGAGGAGGGGAGAACTGACATACTGATGAATCATCTTTTTTTTTTTTTCAGGTTTAAAGAACAGTGGTAGGAGAGAACATTTAGAATGCTATAAGAGTATCCTGGCTAAAATCAATACACTACTTCAAAAAGGCCCCATAGGTCCTATGTCATACCTTCCAGGCCCAAGAAGTTGTCTCAGATATTGTAGGGCATCTCAGCATACAACCGACAACTACCAATAGGCAGCTAAGATTTCCAGGTAAACTTCCTTCAGCAGTAAGGACAGCTTAGGTACCTGAATCACATATAGACACACAAATCTGGTATCTTTGTCTCCAATCCACAGGTTCAACTCCCAGTTCAAAGGAGTAATTTCCATTCAGTTTTCACATCATGCAGAGTTTCCTAACCAAGGCTTTAGAGCGCAGGGAAGTGTGTATACAAAATGCCACCTCATCCTCTTCTTTGCTTACACCTGGGACCCGGAATGTCTTTAGACGACTCAAAACTGTTTATCAGATGCATGAGGACTCTGGGACAATTAATAGCCAAACGCATAGTAATTAATGATTTTCCAGAAAAGAACATGACTAGGCATACTAGTATATGAATTCAAAACATACTACTCTTTAAATCACATGTACCTATTTAATGCTGAATGATGGAAGAGAGAATGACTTATCTGAGAAGGATGTGGTAGTGTTTGGAAAGGATAACTTCTCATGCTCGGTTACTCTCAAGTGAACTGCCAAGTTAACCAAGGGACCTCCTAAGACACCAGGTCCCTGTCTCATCTGTTTATAGGCACAAGTTAAAACTGACTTAGAAGTCTAGTCATTTTAGATACCCTCTATACCCAGTTGGCGGAAAAGTAACTCCAGATGCCAGGCTAGTCAGAGTGTAAGTGAACAGATTCATTCTCAAGAGATGCTGGTCTTTTTCCACTGTTTTACCATTTTACTTAGAATGACTAATTACTTGGAAATGCTGGATTGGTGATGAATTTGGTTTCTGTATCCAGAAAAAAAATTCCATGAACATATATGTTTATGATAACCAAGTATTAGTGTTTTGTTTGTTTGTTTGTTTTTAAGATATTAAAATAAATATATCCTCTGGGATTATCTCTAGCCAAATGAACGGTAATACAGCAATTTTGTGGTTGTATATATACGAAAAAAAAATCTCTTTCAGCCATTTTGAAAACATTAATTCACTACCTACTGAATATCTACCAACATTTGCTATTCTATCTTGTGTTATCAAAAAATTACCAAGGACTTTACTGTATAAAACCTTTATTTTCTTTCCAATGGGAAAATACAAATAGTAGATGAGTGTACTCAGTAGGCTTAACTTTGTTATTATTTTGTTTCCTTTAAGCAAAATACCAGGTATTTCTACAAAGTTTGCATCCACAAGAGTAATCTATGAGTGTTGGAAAGGTCACCTAACATCCTGACATGAAAGGAGATTGATTAAAGGCATTACTAGAAAACTGGATAAATAATTGGAATCTATTTATTTGTGCATCAAATGAAGCTAGAGGTAAACTTGAAATAAGTTAAAAATAAAAGCAAGAATCTGTCTTTCTCTTCCCCTTTGATCAATGCAAATGCCATTTTATTTTTAAGGACTAACACTTTTGCAGCGTATAATTAATGAAATACATGAATTCCTTTTTAAGGAAAGGATTGAGAAAAAGTCACCTCTTGGGACCTTTACATGTCAAGATGGACTGGGGAAAAACAAAAACAAAAATATTGTTTCTAAAACTATGTCTGCATCTTACGGAATTTACTAAAAATAAAGTTAAAATTGTATCTAAAATGAACAAAAATTAGTGTTGTGTCAGTTCTTATTAATTATTAACATTCTTCATTGTCTTTGTATATTCTCCAAATTATCAGAGATTAATATTGTCGATTCTGATATTCTTCACTTCTACTGTAGCTAGCACCTTACAATACTATTAGGCAATGGCTTATAATTTTCCAAAGTCCCTACTAGCTTGTGAAGAACAATTTACGAAACCAATTATATTATACTATTGTAAAACAAGTTGCTATTATTACCTAGCATATTTAGCAATAATATTGAGTACGCTTGCACAGACTGTTTTGCATGGCACAAGCTGTTAAGAAAATGAAATTTTGATTAAGTCATTGACAATGAAATCTCCAACAGATTCCATGAACCTCAACAAAATCTGAAGTGTAACTGAAATTTGTTAAAATGCAAGATACAAAACAAACTTAGATAGTTCAGAATTTGAACTTGTTGAACATTTTCAGTTCAAAATTCATATTACATGTACAGTGAGCACCATTTAAATCTTGACATTTACTGATGGTAGTTAAACGTCATATGGTATTTGTGATACTACTCCCTTCCAAGCATAGGAGAACTGCAAATGCCTCACTAATGCTAAATACCACAGTTAAATATAATAAATGATAAATGAGACTTTATCAAACCGAGACTTTAATGGTTCACTGTAATCATTATGGGACAGATTCTGATAACTTAGCTCAGAATTGGTAGCACCTTGCTCCATGAAGAATCTCACTGACTTCAGCAGGACTGTTTGTGATAATGTTTGGTACAAGAAAGAATTCAATATAGGCATGTGGGTAAGCAAATTTTAAGTAAAACAACTGTTCTATAGTATGTCTTTATACACCCTTTGTCTTTTCGTTAATCTGTTTTTCCAAATCCATTTCTAAAGTAGAAAAGTCACTAGTATACTCTAAAAAGCATACTCCGAGGTAATGCCTACTCGATATAGCGTAGGACATATGAAAATGCATGAAATACACAAACACAGAACCAAACTTGAGATAAGAATCTCTGCTGGGGAGAAAATATATTATTTTGGGCTTCGATGCTGGTCGACAGCCTACATATGTTTTGACTAGGAATTGGCTAGTGTTTTCCTAGTTCATGCTTATTCCCACTATACCATGAATGCATAAGCTTAATAAGGCAAAAGGGTGTTGAATTTCAATCTTTCTATCTGCTTGCTACAGGTTCTTAGGGCTGGATCTAAATTAACAGGCCTACACGTCCTTCTGAAATCCATTGTCTGGGCATACTAGTGATTTCCAATTCCATGCTGGGAAAAGGCCTAGAAGTATAGTTGCCTTTTTCATTCTCTAGTACCTTGATTGCCACACAAGCAAGCACAGGATTTCCATTGTGGGATTATAGACTTGTCACTTAGTCCATCTGCAACCATTCTTTGTCTAAAACTGTTTTCATATAAGGAATAGGAGACACTATAGACCTTTGCACCATGCAAAGCAAAATTTGATGGGGTCATAATAACCCCCTGGAAGACATAAACTAATCTTTCCATGACATTAAGTATAAACATATGTATGAGGAACACATAATAGATGGCTTTTAGTTCGCATTTCCAACCTACTCCAAAATTTTTAAAAAAGTGGTGTAGATCCAGGTTCTCCTAGTACAAAGCCTAATTCTGTAATGGAATATGTTTCAACCATCTGAGGCAATTTGAAAAACAGTTTTTGTCTATTTATTATTTTGACATCTTTCTACTTTTATATTTTTTTTATTTTAATAGAAATAAAGGTATAGTACCATTTTGCTTTCAGAGTGCTTTTTTTTCTGAAGAGAAAGGCTACTTCCTAAATTGATAGGTCTTGAAGATCCTGTTTAGCATTTTGTAGGTCTGCGATATAAAACGAGCTCTGTGTAACTTTATAAGGCTATGATTCATTTTGTGTCAAAATAGCTATACTCTCACTAGTTTAAGGACAGTGAACATCCGCATTTCATTTCTCATCTTTTCTGTCCCTCTGCATCTCTCTTTTCTTCTATTTATATCTAAGATTAAAACTAATGGTGTAAGGATTCAGGGTAGATTCTGTTGTGTAAGGTTTTTACTAGCAAAACTCACTAAAGCAAATCAAACATGGCTTTGCAGTTGTGCAGATCTGATACTAGAACTGGCCTTTCAAGTCTATGCTTTCCAATTATGAGAATAACATCAGAAGAGTGGAGACTTGAAATTTAGGCTCTTGTTGCCACCATATGACTTATCTCCAGGATGAAATTGTTACAAAATGTTCTTTCATTATACAAGCAGTTGGTGCACTATTCAGCAAATACAATACAATAAGGAAAGTACAAAATATATTAATGCAAAATTATGGTTGACATTTAACACACACAAAAGTCAGTAAAGTCAAAATTATGTTTCCCACAGAAACCATATCTCATCTCTCTTGCATAAACATATCCTCTAATATATGTGCACAAAGTGACTGAATTATGGTTTCTATGGGAACAGTATCTCTGGATATACACATTTGTCATTTCTCTATGTAGAACACTCAGTAAGAAATTGCTTTTATTAATAACCTGCATTTCTTGGACCCTAGTAACACATCCATAAAAAGTGGCATATATACTGTGAACAAACACAGAGCCTTGAAACAGTTTCCTACACACTTCTGAAATTTCTGTGGCTATTAGCAAAAACTTCTTCACTTTGTCTTAACTGATGAGCTTTTTCTTCAGTCTGCAGAGTCTTTCTCTGTTTGATTCCCATCAGAACATGGAGTTTTAAATGTTCAAATGTTCATACACTCCATTGTTAAGTGTATGGTATCATTTATAGGAGCAGTAAGATAGGGGTATTCAGAGGTAAGCAGAGTTATTCAGAGGTTTTACAGCTCTGAAATTTAAAGTGTGGCACTAAAATAGTTAATGCACAATTTGAAAAATGCAAAAATTCCTAAAGATTTAAACACTTTGATTTTGTAGGTTGAAGAGGATACAGAATAACAATTTGTTTGGAATAGACAAAATAACAAAGTGTAGGATGCTAATTAGCTGTTGACAAGAAACAGGTAATAATGAACTTTCAGCTGTAATAAACAATGCTAATTTCAAGTTTATACAATACATCAAGGAAAAGACAAATATTTAGTATTCACGTCAACACTTGATGATTACAATTTTTGTCACAGATTTCAAGTTTTGGGGATGAGATAACTCAAAGGCTATTAAAGGCTTGATATTTCTCCTGTGCTCATGGTTAGGGTTTTTATTATTATTATTTTTATCTATTTTTTAGATAAAAATGCATTTTAAGACAGTTGTGTGTAATGTATTTCAAAATTATGTTTTCCAACTTTTTTTCTAAATGTGGAAATAGCACTAGAGTATATAATAGTAACCAAAATTGTCTTACGTATTTTGCATTGTTCTAATATGACTATGAAAATTCCAACACAGATTTCTCGTCTCTCTTTGCCTCACCTCACCTCACCTCACCTCGCCTTGCTCTTTTTTACAGTCCAGTGTTTTCCTCTGGAAAAGTTAGTGCGTGAGGAAAGATGGGAAGGAGGGAAAGACGGGGTCTTTTTGTCTCCTGAGTCACAAAGGCAATACATATGCATACACATATGCATATACATATGATGCACTATTGAATGTGATGGATTTTTTACACGTTTCGTGTGTAATGCTTTTTGTTCAAGAAGGCAAAAGTAGATTATTTGGGGGGAGGTGTCCTACTTTGAATTTTCATCCAAAGTTTTGCTTATAATTTTGCATACAAAATTAATAAATCAATCTCACTTATCCTGACTAAACAAATCACTTCTAAAATCTCAGCAAACTAGTTAAAGACTGATACTTTTCATAGATATTTTTCTTAGAATTCTTGTTCTAGGCCTTTCTTATATCTTGCATTCAGTATCCACAAATAATTCCAAGACACTCCAAGTCCTCAAGAAGATCATATTATGATGTAAACTCAGTAAAATATGATTGTTGAATTTCATCAGTTTTGAGCATTAACTTACGTATTGATGTTTCAGTCTTACCTCAAACAGTTCAGTAACCTAAGCTTATAGAGCTATTTAGTAGAAATTGTGCAAGAACTGCAATAAAGTACAGCAACAAGGACATCCCACACCCTCACTCACATCAGTGAGATGCACTGTGATGATGAATCTCTGTATGGCTTCTTGTGCAAAAAAACCCAGACCTGTTACATTTCAATGCGATGCACTGCACGAGAGGTAGAAAGAAACACTTTTAACATAGGACAGCTCACTATATGGTATTTTTTGATTACATGTAAGGAAAATAGGAGTGCTCTGTCAGCAAAATGATCACAGTATGAATAAAATCTTAGAGATTTGCTTTGAAAAATAAGAAAGAATACTCATTAGATCTCACGCTCAGGATCTTGGATAGCAGATAGGGGATATAACAGGCTTTTTGACTAACCTGTCTATTGAAAGTATATCACATTTGTGTTTGTTGATGTAATATCTTTGTTTGTGAGATTCAGATGACCGTATGTAGATTTATAAGTATGAACTGTTGCTTTTAAATTCTTTTATAGTCAAAGGGTTAAAACAGGTATTTGTGGGACAAAATTTATCTCACCCTGAATAAGATATTAAAAGTTTCAGGCAAATTGGTTGCTAGAAGTTCCTCTTTCTCTCCATTGACCATAAAGAGATTTTAGGGTGACTAGCTCAGATATCGATGTCCACACTTGAGACCTCTAAAGCCAAATGAGACTAATCTTCTGCATGTCTGCTTTTTTTCCCCCCTTCAAATTGCATGACCAACATTAGTGGAGCAGTCTAGAAGGTTTTCTCCTCTTTCTCTTGCATGTGCTTTCTCTCTCTCTCTTGCACTCTCTCTTTCTGTTGTTCTTGTTGTTGTTGTAACTTCAAATCTCATCATGTTTATACAATTCATGGTACTGTCCTTGACAAAGTAAAAGAAATGCCAGCAGACAAGGTGTAAGGTATCTGGTTTTATGTTGTCTTGACTTTGTTGAATGCTTTAAGGTTTTGGTAAAGCAGCCATGTAAATAGAAGAGGACCAGGTCCCAGGGAGATCTAATTATTCAGTTAGGTTTAACATTTGCTATAAAGAAATGAATTAAAGGTAAGATGATGAATATAATGCAGAAAGGCTGATGTAGATTTGTGTTAGCTGTAAATAGAGAGTGACTTTGTATTGGTTTAGGAACAGTTTATTCAGATATCACTGTTTGTTTCAAAGGAATATATACAGACTAATTCCCAAGTTAGATTTGATACAGGACTTAGTGATAAGACAACTTCAACATTTGGTTTGAAGAATCAAAATATTGATGCTGATGTAATGATAGTTCAATAATAAAGTAAAGCAGTATTAACATAAATGGCAGTTGTCAGCTGTATGAACATATCCTATCTGAAATAAGTCTAATGAGCTGGATATAAAATTCTTATTTAAAGAGAAGTTCTACAGAGATGCTTTTTCAAGGAAGATATCTCCCACATATATAAATCGTCTTACTTTTTGGGTTCACAGATTCCTCCGTGTAGGTGCTTTTTTTGTTTAAAGTGCTTCCTTTTGTTTTAGCAAGAGGAAAAATGACTTGCATCTTGTTTAATTTCTACTCAGAAGATATGATTTTCCCAGAAAGAGCTTTCATATAACTTTTCAAATGAATTCATTTTATAGAAGTGTAACTTGCTCAACCTTAATCTGTTGGACAAAAGCGGTAAGCATTAAAATTTAATGAGAAACAAAAATAATCAGACAGAACACAAAGATGTGAATAGAAGTTTGCAACTACTGCCTGACTTGGATCTGCACCCCAAAATATGAAATATTCTTGAATTATAGGAATATTACTTGTTCTATTCCCCTCCCAGAGTTGTCAGAATTATAAAGAAAATACCTAAATACAATGAATTCTAAAATGCCACAACCAAGATACAGAAGATCAAGTCAGTCATGTGCCCACTTTGAAAGAAAGTGAATATTCAATTTTGGATCCAAGTTAGTGCCAAGTTTCTTTGTTGGCATTGCCAAGGTTGCAGGATACTTATTAGAGGTGAAAGGTTGAGACTGAAACGGAGGATCTGTAACTATAAATGCAAATAAACCTTTCCATGACTACAATCTGAATAGAGCAACATGTCCACTAACAGCAGCACCAAGGTATAATGCAGACCATAGAGTCAGACAGAGAGTATGATACTCACTTTCCCATACACCATCATAAGAGAAGTAGAGGGGATGAAAAATATAAGACTCGCCTCCTTTTCATGTTCACTTATTTGCATGTTAATGTGATCATTTTGCTTCTCTTTCTCCACCTCAGCCACAATCAGAACCTAATATTTTCTAAAGTCCTGGAATGCTTTGGATCACACTACTGTTATAATTATAATGTAGACCAATTTAATTTAGGTGGAAGAGTTTATACTCTTAGGTGGTTGTGGCATTCTCAGAATGATTCCAAATACTAGAGGTGGACAATGGAGGCACCTTTTATTCAGAACCACCCACCCCCCCAAAAAACCAACAACTTAAAACCAATATCTTACTGTGAAATTCTTTACCTTATTTTTTCTTATGGAATACAAATAAATAAATGTCATCTGAAGCCTCTTACATCTTAACATTCTCTTGTGAGTAAAACCACAGTTATGCTTCCTAATTTTCTTTCTAATACCATATTCACAATAATGTTTTTTAATGTGGAATACTAAAGTGCTTAAGGTGCAGAAGATGTGTGTCTTTCAGCTGCTGACTCTGTAGCTGAGCAGACATAAATATATAAAAAAAGTATAATTAAATAACTAAACATTTTGAAATGGTCAGCTCTGCCAATTTTATTCAAGTTGTTAGTCATGCAAAATACCTTTTTATCATAATCAAATGAAATGATAGAGTGCTTCCTGAAAAATCAACATAAACGCTATTTTCTCCTGCACAATTGCTTACATAACTTATAGAGATGGCAGGCAGGTTGACAGCAAATTGATACTTAGACAAATCTGTTTCACACAACTGTAGTTAATCAAGTTGCCCTCTGGATGTGTTGGATGGAATGTTTCTTGATATAATCCCTGAAGAAATTAGGGAACTAAAGTTATTTGAAAAAAGAAGTCTGTCCAAAACATGCAACCTTTTCCAACTGTTGTTCATCTGAATACTAAAAATGAGCAATCTTCCCTCTAAATATCATGTAACAATAATATAGTCTGTCTTCCACTCCCTTTGGAAGAAAATATATCACATTTATCTGTCAGTACTGGTTCTCCATTCTAATTTAGTCGTTCTTGAGAGAAATGTGCCTAAAAAATTTCCATTAAAGTCCCAGAGTCTTTCTTATTTAAATGAAGTCAGAGGTCCACAGAAAGTTTTAAAGCAAACGGAAACTTCCTCAATGCTTTTCTAAGGTAATAAAGTCCTGGTTACATACATTCTGTCAACAGGACCACAGCACAGTTATCAAAGATATAATAGTAATAGTAATAATAATAATAGCTTTGAACACAAAAATGTCAAAAAATACATGTTGTCTTGTTAGATATTTTCCAGTTAGAATGAGAAATGTTTGAAAGCATATAAATCTCAAAATACCATGACACAAAAAATGGAATCTTAAACACCATATCTGAACTATGTTTTAAATTCTAGATAATAAATACACATTCAAAACTAATTTTACTATTAATTTAAAAACACAGAGTTTGACAACTCTTATTCTCAAGTGTGGAGATATTGGTAAGGACACAGCCCTGAACCCCTTACATGAAATGTTCTCTTTTTAAAAGCATGAATGTACTTGTTAACATGCAATATTTCAGATGAATTCTCATTAATTCTTTGTGATCACTATTTTATTCTCTCTCTCTATATATATATAAACATATAAACTTGTGATCAAGAAGTCACATCTGTGATGACACATATCAATGAGTCAAACAATCAAGGATCAAATAATAAAGTGATATCTCAAGTAATCGAAACAAAGTGATGAAATGCAGTCTCAAGAAGAAAATATTGTTTTTGTTTGATTGTATGGTTTTAGTTCTGAAGGGTTCTAATACATCTTGTCTCATTATTAAACTACCTCTCCTCTACGACATCTCATTTTTGTAGAGTATTCTAATCTGCCTTTGGATGGTGGGTTGGTACATTCATCAGAATACTCCAATACTCCTGCTTTTAGTGCTAAGACATTAAATAAGATTACTATCAGGGCTGATTCTTAAAGGCTCCAAGAAGTAATCTTCCTCTTATCTCAAGTTTCCTCTTTCAGGTGAATTTATTATTGACATCATAGTCCTTCATTTGCTTTTTATTTTTTGTTTCAATTTTTCTACGCTATAATTTCCCATGTGAAAGGAAAAATGTATCAAATGATTTACTGGAATCTAGATCATGCTGAAATATTTTATATCCCCTGTCTAGAAGATCAGTCATTTTATCAGGGAATGATATGAAGTTAGTTTGGAACTAGTTATCTTTAATAAAATCCTGTTGAGTCTTACACAGTTTACTCACAATTATACTCTTCTGAATTTAATAATTTTAAGTGTACTAATCCGTAATGGCACTGTAAGGGTGTGGTAGGGTCACCACCTGGACTCCCAGCAGGGACAGATACACAAACACAAGGCGCACTGTGGTCTATGTGGAGCATTTATTACCTCTGTGTCTGAGCGGGGGTTCCCCAGCGATTTCCTGATCGAGGCAATACAGTAAGCATATTGAGGTCATCACTAATCTCGATTCAAATTCCAGGTGCAGTGCCACACTGGCACAGGCTCAACTGCGTGACCATGGGTCAACATGCCCTGTTGATGCTCCTTTTCCCACAAAATGGTCTGGCTAGGTTCCATCGCCTGTCTCCTCGACATTCTTCCTCATTTTCCCATACAGACACCCTGTATATATGTGGCTACTCAACAGGGTTGATATTCTATGGTTCTCATTTAGAGCATTTTACTCCACGAACTGGAGAAAACAACTTTTTTCCATTTTAGAAAAAGAAGCAGTTTTCTTAACTGATACAATGCTTTTATCTCTTGTAGAACAATTTTTGGAAAAGTGCAATCATTTTACTGTGCAAATGTGGGTTAGAATGTCAGGAGTAGTTAGATACCCCAAAGACAGATCATTGGTCAGAGTAACAAGAGATGAAGGCAGGATAAAATTGGAGATTGTGACAACTGTTTAGCAATGGAGCTTATGTTGAAAAATACTGTTGTTTAAGAGGAGAAAGGCAAAACTCATGAAGTCATAGATGCTATTCAGAGTATTTTAAAGAATAATTATTAAAGTCATTACTTTATATAGTGTCAAATTTGTCAAATTAAGTTGGTTTGCTCCTGTGTAGCTTCTTTCAGACAATTCATTAACTATATTTTTATCACTTCTTGTATTAAGAGAAGGTCAATTTAAAATATGTGTGGGGTGAAATATCAGCCAACAAAAGCTTTTTTTCTTGGCTTCATAGCACAGTGAGAAAAACAATAAGAATTCTAAGAAGCTGGCAAACGATTGTGTGACAGGTCTTTATCTGGAAAATCATATGAGATTAGATTCTTGTATATTAGTTACAAAAAGAAATTCACTGCTAGTTTCTAATCTGTAAAGGGAAATTTAATCTTGGAGAATTCCATCTGTAATTACATTCTAAAGTTCTTTAAGAATTTGGCAAATACCTTGGTGATTAAAATACATGTACAGGAAGTGGGAGAGTCAGAGTCGCTCTTCCTTACCAGTCTCAGTAAATTCAAGTCCACATGTCTCATGAAAATGTCCTAACCCCCAGACCAAACATATGTAGTATGCTGAAGCATGTTTCTTCATTGATTCTAGTGTCTCTTGGTCATTGTGCATACAGGATTGCAAAAGTCCTGAAGGCAGAGGGTAAGGAATAGATTTGAATTTATTCTCTGCTTTCTGAACTCTTCATTCATTCTGTATTACATAATCATTACTTAAAAATAGAAATGATGCAAAGTAAAATAAAGTAAGACCAAAGTTATTCCCTCTAGCAAAATTTCTCTCTCTCTAATCCAATGTATTTTGACTTCATTTCTACAAGTGAACAAATTCATGTTGGGGAATGCATTTCCTCTCACATTAGGAATGTACTTACCATGTTAGATAATCTACCTGACTGAGAGATGGAAGAAGCTGCCTGAGGGTGCTGAGCATAGGTATCCCACTTTCTTCCTGAAGACGGATTGTTACAGAAAAGATGAATTTCAGATCTTCTTAGGCCTTTTCAGAGCAAAATTACTGAGTCAACCTCCATGCCAAAGCATACTGTGTTTTAAGATTCCAGGAAGACTTCAGCATGACCTAATTACAAGACATTGAGTGATCAGAAAACTTTAATGCAAAATATATTTCTACACAAACAGCAAAATAATGAAGCCTTGCTATCTATGAATATGTGCCTTTTGGTCCTGAAAGCTTTTACTACAATAACCCTGGCTCTAATCATATTTCTTTTTACACTGCTGGAAAAAAGAGAGTTTTAGATTAGCTGCTATACATCGGCAGGTACTATGCTATGTGCATGCAGACAGGCCAGTCTGATATTGCTAAAAGTGTCATGTAAATTTTAACTCCTGCTCCCTTTTACTTTTGTGAGGGCACAGGCATGAATACTGTGGTCCTATTTATCACAAAACGTTTTGGAACTTAATTACCCTTAAGACTTCTAACCCTTTGCTAAATGTGATTGAAACTGGTCAAGAGATCAAAAATAACTGGGAGATGTAAAGGAATACAGAAGGTCATTTTACTAAATTATCTTACTAAAAGTAAAGACATTCATACAGTCAAGATAAGCAGACATCAGGCTCAGAGAAGCAGATATTTAGGTTGGAGTTTAATAGTCATGATGAAAATGAAGGTATATAAGGATCCTAAATAAATATGAACTTTAGCATATTATCCAAATTGTCCTTCCAAGATTTGGAAGCAAAGTGATGTTAATTATTAAAAAAGAAATGGATAAACTCTTCAAATTCAGCTGAGAAAAATAGTTTACCGCATATTTGATTTGGGATATAAGATATATGTAATGCCTTGACTCATAGTAATGCTTTCACTAATATAAATGGCTTAATTGTGTGCTCTGTTATGTGTTCTTTTTGAAGTTGCCTATAATTTCACACACGGTTTTCTAAATTGGATTATCAGAAGGGCTCCTTTAACCAGAAAAGGCTTGTTCAGCTCTGTTTATTTCCTTGTTTTCCAAAATTCATCCCATCTAGAACCCCACCTAAAAAGAACAAAAAAGAAATAGGGATAACTCGAATGATAAAATGGAGCCAACTCTGCAGATGAAAATTGCAGGAATGATGACAGAAATGACACCCAACTTTCTAAGTTTGACAATATAAGTAACATTAACTGCTATGCAAATTTTGTCATGAAACTGCTACTTAGTCTACAAAAATTTGTACAATTCATGAAGATACCAGCTGTTAACCATAGCTAAAGCTCTTGAAAGCCTAACTGAGGATATTAAAGAAAGTGGACTTAATGCATTTATTGATTTGTGGATTTGTTAATTTGTTTGTTTCCCTTAAATACTTATTGCATAACCTATTTCTTAATGAATAAAGTGTTGTTGATGAGTTTCTGGAAAAGTACCTCAAGTATTTGGAATGATGAAAGTTTACAAATAGCACAAATAATGCATCTTGGAATAGGAGAGGCAGTGTCATGTATTTACTCTGACTAATGACAGGCACACTGCTGTATTTTAGGCAAAATAAGGACAAATTAAACTGTGACCTGCCTCAGACAATTGTCTGACTTTTGAGAAAGGCTTATTCTGCCATCAACATATTATGTCAATGGCTCATTCCATAATACGAATTCACTTGTCTATCCTGTTGAACGCTCAGTTGGAGCTATTAAATGGGTAATTTCTTAGTAAATTGCTGGTAGGGGGGAGGAGGGTGTTTTCTTTTTTTTCTTTTACATGAGTCTCTGGACTAAGGATCTGCAAATGGGTGTTTATGGCTTTCCTGCAAAGATTTCTGTCATCTCAGAGAATAGTGTCATAAACTATTATGTGCGTCTCCTGTGTAATTTTATGACAGTGGTATCTCTTTTTAGAATTACTAGTTCTAGAAAGATCAGCCATCCACAATAAGAAGGAAAGGAGAACATAACTTACTACTCTTATAGGACTCAGGATCAGAGGCAGCATCAGAGTGGAGGCCAGTAAGAGTGGCATTGTGGTGGGAGTTTGTTCTGGACCACCCAGTCAGGGTGAGGAGATGGATGTCTTCCTTAAACTCTCCAAAGAAGCCTCTGTATCACTGACCCTGATTCTCATGGAGGATTTTTGTCTCTCTGACATCTGCTTGTAGGGCAGCACTGTGGGATGCAACCACCCAAGATTTCTAGAGTGTGTCAGTACAACTTTGATACAGATGCTGGATGGTCCAGACAGGGATAACACACAGCTGGATCTGCTATTCAGTAGCAAGGAAGAACTGGTGGGGACTTGCTAATCAATGACAGCTTGTCTGTAACGACCACAAAGAAGTGGAGTTCCAGATCCTAAAGGAGTAAGGAAGGCAAGTAGCAGAGTATAGACCCTGGAAATTTTGGCTTCTTTAGAGAAGTGAGAAGGGGGAATCCCATGGGAGGCAGCTCTGAAAGACAAAGGAGCCCAGGAAAAAATGGCAAGCCTTTAAAGACAGCATCCTGCAAGCACAAGAACAGTTCATCATGATTCTCAGGAAAACAAGCAGACATATCAGGAGGCCAGCTTGACTAAATAGGGGACTCACCACAGAGCTCCAATGCAAAAAGGCAGCATATAGGAGAAGGAAGCAAGGACAAGATACAAAGGATGGACACAGAAACACTGCTTGGGCAGATAGGCATGGTGTCAGGAAAGTGGGAGTGGAAACTTGTAAGAGACATCAGAGGAATCAGAAGATCCTTTATGCCTACATAAATAATAAAGGTCTGAAAAATGAAAATATGAGATCATTGCTTAGTGGAGCTGATGATTTTGTGAAAGTGGACAAGATAAGGCTGGGGTATTCATTGTGTAGAGGCAACTATTCAACAAAATCTAGACTCAGTGGCACTGACAACCTAACTGTCCTCTTAGTATGCCTTATTCCAAAATATGACAAGGTCTAGATCCATTGATGCTTATAAAGGTCATTCATTCTTCAGAGTAACAGACAGTTTATGCTCCTGCTCTTGGTTTTCAAACTTGGCTTTTTCAATGCATAAGAGAGGATAATATAATTATACTTACAGAATCTTTTTCCATTTTTTTTAATTGATTCAGTTTTAATTCCAAATAAAAAAGAAATAAAAACAAACAAACAAAAACCAAACAAATCAAAAATACATTGAGGAATACAGTCTCATATGCAATCCCATAAAATTAGCTGACACTTTAAAGAAGCTACATTGCATCACATTTGAAAATGCTGGTAAAGAGGATACACTTTAATATCAAAACATGCAGTTTAATTTAGCACCTTTATTCCGTGATATATGCTAAATGAAGTAATGAAGGCTGAATTGATTTGGGATTTTTTTTTTTGATGGATTTTTAGACATTTAAATAGTATTAATAATATGACTGAAGTCTGAGTCTTCAAATGTCTATTTCACAGCTATCATGACAGAGATCATATGGATCATAAGTGGAAGTATACTTATATTTTTATTTCTTTCTTATCAGACTTTTTTTAGTACCAGTCACCTCCTTGGGTGAATCATGATGAATGTGTCACATAGCACTAAACAGTATCTTGGTCTTGATTTCCCCATCTAGGAAGATGGCTAGATGATTGCCATTCAGTCTTCATGACTGGATTTCCTTATTCTGAAAATGTGCATAGTGGGAGGAAAGGAAAAGACTGGTGATTTCACCTTCAGCTTTTGATGTGAAATGAACCCAAGCCACAGCTAAGAAAAACACTTTGACTCAAAATGCTTCAAGGTCCTCCAGTTTAGACAAAGATCTGAAAAAAAAGTACCTCTTTTTTTGTTTGTTAACTCATGTTATATTACACCAGTAAAACAGCTTTCCTGGAAAACCTCAATTTCATCTACAGATAATAAATAAAAGGACTTTTAAGTAATCAAAATAAGTGAATACGTAGACACTGGCAGGGAAAAACGGATGTTCCGAAAATTCATATCCTGTTATTATTGCATTTTCGTTGCCTCTGCTGACTCATTGCACAGTATCTAGCACAATGATGGCAAGGGCCATTGTGTGGTACTGTAATCAAATAATATTAAAAATAATAATAATAACAAATAACAACAACAATGATTTAAAGGTTTCTCAATCAGTAGTGCCTTAGGGACTGCCATGTAATTCAGATTTCCTTAATAGGCATACAGATATTCTAAATGTTATCTGTATGTTTATTGTTTAGATTATTCTTTTTTAAGAGTCAGGGTTACTATAAAGTGTAATATTAAACATTAATAGCTGGAGCCAGTGTTAACATCACAGGGTTTTCACCAGGGAACTATAAAACTTTGAGGAGGAAATTATAATGAGATAGAGGGCTATCATGAGCATTATTTATTGTATGTTCTATGGTGATACTTCCAATCTTGTACATAAATGAGAATGTATCCATTCTCATTTTACTGTCTAGAACAAACAGAATGCCTGTTTGTTAAAGATGTTGCTGTACTGGTAGTAACCTTAGAAATAGCTTTGGTAGAAATTCAAATAATACTAGGAAATTCAAACAATCTTTTATTTATCTATTTATTTTAATTTTATGTGCTCTGTGAGACAGCATACCATTTTGGGGGATTATGACTTTTTCAGCTAAAAGTGAATGAGTCAGCTTGGATAAAACAAAAGCTAACCTAGCCTTTGTCCATTCCTTGAATTAAACTGCTGTTGACATTTGGAAATGGCATAACATTTTCATGTTTTCAAACTTTTTTTTCTAGTCTTGGATACTGCTTTTGGATTGTCAGATTGAGATAGTGTAGAGGAATCTGACATTGAAAAGCACTGTGTTCCTATAGCCTGAAATAAATTTGTCATCTCAAAAAAAAACCACAAGAAGAAATGAGCAAGAAAAAGCTGTTTTCATCTTGCAACAATTCCCTGGTGTGCATTAAGACGGATCACATAACTTCTAAGGTTTTATTGAAAAAAACAGAGCCATTAGGAAGGTCAGGGCATCCACCTGGAAAAGGGAAAAGTGTGCTTCATATCTCTTGGTCTTAGCAAAGCAAAAGTATTCAAACATGACTTTTTTTTTTTTTTTTTTTTTTTTTTTTAACCCCACAGAATCTCTTCAGTATGTTAAGGAGAGTCTTCACTATCTTTTTGGTTAGAAATATTGTCCATACTTTACCTGAAGAACAGTTTGTAATATTAGCTTCTTTCAAAACCTTTCATTTTGATAATTTCTTTTAGTCTAAAAATGCTTTAATTGAAAAAAAAACTGTAATCATCTCTTCTCTCAAGACCAATTTCCTAATCTAAGGCACACAAACCATCAGTTCTAGGGAGCATTTTTTATCATTTTTAATTAAAAAATAAATAAACTCAAAGATTTTGTCTTTGGAAAAAAATGAAACCTTTTTTTTTTTTTTTTTTTTTTTTTTTAGGAGAGAACAGGTTCTCATCAGTTCTCTTCACAGTCTCCCTATAAGTGTGTGTAGATGTGTGTGTGTATGAGCTTCACTAATACTTTTCCAAATCTGGCTACAGTATTGATGAGAGCTATGGTCAACTCAAGATAAACCCTGGATCTAGAGTCTCGGCTGGTGCTTTAATCAAGTGTCAGTCATATTGTTTTTTTCTTTAAGTTAAATGACAAACTGTCTTTTCTTGGATAGTTGGGAAAGCTGGGAAACAGCTGCTTTATATAAAGTTTGAAAAATAAATAAGCTTTGAGTAGAGTCTATTTTTCCTATCTCCATGATATATCTTTGAAAGCAAGAAGGGATCAGCATTAGTTTGAGTCTGTATGCATTAGTTCAAGTCTATATGCTTTATTAGCATAAAACACATTGCTTATAGTTTAATCAGGTGTACGGTAAGATTTTTCCCTATATATTTGCCACTTGAATAAACTTTTAAAGTTATTATTATTATTATTATTATTTTATTATGAGAGTAATCAATTGGAATTACCTTCTTCTTACTAGTAGCTCAAAGGGATGGGCACTTGGACCTTTACAATTAGGACTTATCAAAAGGCTTCCATGTTTGTAAGCTTTATTTTCATGGGAAATAAAGGACTTGTGGTAGAGTACTCTCAGTTTGTTTATAATACTGAGCCAAGAATAAATTTAAGAAAGATAAAGCAGCCAAATGCCTTGGCTTTTTGCCATTATTTCTGTACTACGGGCAAGTGCAATTGCTTTCTGTCAAAAATAAAGAAAGGGAAAGAGAGAACGTACTTATCAGACTAAAACAGAAACACACTAGAGAGTTTTCCATCATTATTTTAACTTCTGGATTAAAATTATTGATAATAAAGTTTGAAAACACAATACAAGACACATACATTATATCTGAAGTACTTAGTTTTTAACAGTGGAATATAATGGCAACTAAAGAAGACAGAAGGAATTAATACAGTATTTGTGTCAAAAATTCAAAGAAAGACATTTTTCAATGCAACTTTTTCTTGTCTGAAATAAACACAGTCCTGAACTTAATATTTACCCCTAATTCTGTACAGAAGACATTGCTTTTGTCAGATTTCCCACAGAAGTTGTGCTACTAGAGGAGGAAGGAAAAGAATGGTTCCTTCTTAAAATGCTGAATGATTCATTTTTACCCAAGCATTTACACTTGCCTACTCATTATGAAGTTTCTGAAGGAGGTTCACTTTCTCTCAGTCTCACACAAAAAAGGAACAGGAATATGCCATGGTATTCAGGGTCTGTTTGGTGCTGAAGATGTCCAGAACACAGGTTGGCTGTGTCCAGTCTCAGAAAGGGAAGGGGATATCCATACCCATCAGTGCTACCTGTAATCTATCCTACGTGACCAAGGTCGATACCTGACTAAGGATCCACAGTGGATCACCTAACTAACTCACCTATCTTAAACTTTGAAAAATTAAATGTCTAATCTACAGTAGCTCTCAGTGATCATCTAGGCTCCTTCCACTGTCAGCATATTAGTAGGGCACTGGAAAGTTGATGACTATATTAATACCATCTCTGGAGAGGTCTTCAATTAGCATGATTAGAGATAGAACGTAGACAATTAGCCGATAGTTCGGTGACTAAAATGAATTAATGTTTTCCATTATGAATGTGCTTGAGAACAGTTCTTTAGTAATTTCTCTTCCCTTCCCTTCCCTTGCCTTCCCTTCTTTTCCTTCTTTCAAAAGAGGGATTTTCACACCACTTACAGTGTCTACATTAAGACATAGTGTCCTGAGACCATAAAAGTTTTAAAGAGGAATATCAACTTTCAGTTCTCAAACATTCCCAGAGAGGTTCTCAGAGTTAGCAAGAATTCAATAGCTTCCTGCCTAGGCATCTTTCACCATCAGCCTATGAATTGACAGCTTTTAATGTGTGTGTGTGTGTGCATGTGCATGCATGCTTACACTTCTGGAGTGTCTTTCTCCATAATATGTCCAATTTTGTGAAATGGTTCATTTGTCTTGGGTGTGGAACATGCTAATGACTATTCATGCTGAGTAACCTCAGTGTAGGTGAAAATGATGCTCTAATCCACTTATGCAAAACCAACCTGCTTCTTACAAGATTTAGCTGCTAAAAAGCAGAGAAATACAAGAAAAATCTCTTTGGACACTTCCATTATAATCTCACTAGATTTTAGTTGTATCTGTGTATTTCTATTGTAAGATCTCCAAATGTTTTGTCCTTTTGTCTTCAAAACTTATCAGTCCTTGATGATTTCTGCATTGCAAATTCTCATATTCAGGACTGAAAAACATACTGGCTGTCAGCAGAAGAAGGCAAACTTCCAGTTTGTACTCTGCTTGGATGGTTGGACAAGAATTAACCATCTAGAGAGCAATGTAAGATATGAGCCCTCAACAGCAGCAAGTTGGGCTGAAGGGTTTGGGAAATTTATTATAACAGTACTCCTGACTGCTCCATGGCAAGGTCTCTTTATACGGCAGCCAGCTCAATTAGAAGAGAGGGACACAGCTTTTGTATGGTGCTACTTGAAAGTAAGAATTCCATATAAATGGGATTGTAAATGGCATATGGTGACAAAAAAGAAAAAAAACAGAAAAAAGAAAAAAAAAGGAAAATTCAGTAATTTTTCCTCACTTTAACTCTTGCTTAGAGTAAGGGTTTTACTCAATTTCTCCTTTCTTAATTAGGACTGTGCCCATACTTTCTCAGTGTCACACCTATCATGATTTCCTGTATTTGGGTTCTCATTTGAGCTTTGTGGTTCATCTTTACAAGACTCTCCCATAACAATGCTATCATTTAAGTGACCTCATCAGTACGGTATGGATACTACAGATGTTATATAAAGCAAGCTTTGAAGTGTCCAGACTCCTGTTGTTTAACAGCCCTTTTGTATTTCTCAATTCTGGAAATAAACAACTTGGATCTGTTCCAGTGCTTAAATTTAGGCTGTAATCGGTTATATTGTTCTGGCTTCTGCTGCGCTGGAATAAAATAGCACTAACCTCTGCTTGCCCCCAGTTAGGAATTACGATCTTCCAAGATATGCAAAATTAGCTGCACATTTATACGGTCTCAAACTTTATATTTCCAAGATGATCTGAGTTAAACTGAATGCTTTCAATAGCAGAGTTTTTGACAGAAACAGGTATGAAGGAGAAATGTGATGGAAGATATTACATAGTGTATGTAAGCAGGTAAAGATAACTCCTGCAAAGAAGAGGTGAAAAGCAGGGGTGAGGGGCCAGCAACAGTCACTTCTACTGTGGTTCAGTCGCAACCACAGAAACGTGCCTTGCTCAGTTCTGTCAGGAATGGCGGTGTTAGCAAAATAAAGTGCCTCTAAAAGGTGATCATGAGTGACAGCTTAATGGTCAGCTGAGACCTCTGCTACTGTTGAAAACACCTGTGGGTTCCTGCAAGTGCCTGTGGTAGTTTTTATAAACAAAACTTCATGACAATCAGTAGAGGCACTGTTAGAAGAGGGACAAACTAAACTTAGCAAAGGCCTTATTTTTGGGGGGGATCCTTAATATTTCTTTCTGAGTAACAGTATGGATATTTTGAGTATTGTTTTTTAACCCAACTGGAAACTTGATAATCAAGTTAATACATGAATCAAGGAACATAAGAATGAGAGATTAAAAAAAAAAATCCAATTGAATTTTCTAATGATAATATGTAGCAGAAAATCATCAAACTTTGAGCCTTTGAGAGAGCAGATTGCTTTAATGGAAATGACGTTTGCTTAATATGTGGAGCAATAGTTTTTCCACATGTTTTTTATCAAAATATTTTTCATGAACATTCTACAGTATCCTTAATTTCCTCTTTAAATAAAGAAGTGTTAATATTCTTTATATTGTACCCTTTCCACAGTAACAAACTAAAGTGTCCCATATTTTAAAGTCAACAGACTGTGAATTAATTAGTGTCAAAGAATATTTTATAACATATATGAATTAAAACATGTAATTCACTATATAGCTTCATTTAAGTTGAAGTATTACAATATAAAACAAAAGTGTCGTTTCTTTGAGATAGCATGAATATATAATTCTTTAAAATCAGTTTTAGCAAAGGAAAAATGTATTTCACTGACATCAATACAAAGCAAGCAACACAATAAAGATATTCAAATAAATTGTTTCTGAGAAAGTACATTTTATTAATAAAAATATTTTTAATCTACTGCAATTTTCTTAACCTGATGGAGAAACAATGAAGTTGAGAATGAAAATATTTTAAAATGCAATGCAGCATTATACTTCCAGTTTAATTTATTTCCTAGAAAAATACAAGGACTATATTTGTTATGAATAATCTTTCATAGGGGTCCTAACAAAATAAAATAAAACAAAGCAAAATTTTAAGTAGCAAAAACTGTATGATTTTGACTATGGTGAAGATAAGTTAATTCACAGGAAATGTTTTCTTATGAAAGAGTCAATTTACAGAAAAAAGTGCTGTGATTTCTCTTCCAATTTTGCTGTGCAAAAGGTGACTATTTCAGTCTATGCTGAGGCTAGTGGTACAATTAGTAGAGGAAAATACAAGCTCATCCAGAAGATGACTCACCCCAACAATCTAAGGGAGGTTGGGGGGTGATGGGAGGTACCTATTTCTTTCTAGTTACATAGGAGGGGATCTAGATGGCTTCCTTGAGCTTAAGTAACATTTCAACAGATAAGGTTACACAGGGGGTTGGCACCCACAATATACCCAATGCAGACTACGAAGCAGAGACCTGATGGTATGACGGTGATGGCAAAGGATAGTATGCATAAGTGATTTGTTTTCCTTCTTAAAAAATAAAGAATTGAAAAATATCAGTAGATGCACATGGAGAATCATGCATAAGTGTTAAGGATTTCATAAATCGCAAGTGGAATGGACCACGATATCACTGAGATTTGGTTTGTGTTATAACAGGTCCTCTGAGTAATATGTAGAGGCCTGAGGTTACTGAATTACTTGAGAGCTCATTGAGGAATGAAAATCAGGTGTTTTCCAGGAGGCCTGGGGATGAAGCAATGGCAGAGGAATAAGCTACTGCTAGAATGTGAAACAAAGTGATTAAGTGGAAGCAGTCAAACTAGATGTTAACAGCGATCTCTTCTGCCTTGAAAGTGATGAATTAGGTAAAGCCTGGGTCGAAAATTCGCTCAGTGATCGACAAACTTATGAGATTAAAAGGGGTTGTGTTTATTTAAAAGGATAAAATGTGTCCAGAAAGACAAAGGGTCAAAGACATGACCCTACAGTGGCTAAATGTTAAACAAGTTTTCAAGTTCGGTGCTTGTGAATGCATCTCACACGGCAACATGACAAAATACTTGTAAATTAATGACAAAACTTGGACATTTATCCACTACTTTACACAAAATAATAATAAAAATATAACAAAAAGAATCACAAGCAAACATTCAGTGTTTTAAAATCAAGTAGTTATACAGAAAAAAAGAAAAAAATCCTATTCCTAAATAGAACTCTGTTATAAAAGTCCATTTCTCTGAAAGAATCATAGTTAAAAATGTCTATTCTGTCAAATGCTCCTTCATAGTAAGGAGAAAACAATTATCTCTATAGTACTTTTTTCTGCTTTTAATGCAACACACATAGACAAAAGTGGAAAGAAAAGAGGGAGGATGTTATGAGTGGAGAAAACACCACAGATACAAGACAATTGCTGCTGACAATACCTCGATCTGGCAGGTCAGTACATCAGCTGGACTCTGGCTCATTTCACCAGACTACAATGTTATATGGCTGATTTTCTCAAGTCTGAGCAAAAACCTGTTGGACCATTTCATCTCAATTTGCTGGTGCCGTGCAATAGGGCCTCACAAGCTGGCGAAAAGGAGCTAGGAGGAACAAGAGGCTGGGAGGTGGGAAGGAACGCATAAATATTCTGAGAAGACAGAGGTGAAATTCTTCTTAGGCTGATTTTTATGGCTAATGGAGGAGTGACTGTCAGTTTTTCCCACTCATGAACTAAGGTCAAGACATCACAGTAAGTCTAACGGTGCACAAATGACAGAGAGAGCCCCAGGGAAGCTGTGCCATACTCTATTCACTTCTACAGGAATTTTCAATCTTCCATTTTTCCTTCCTTGAGAATCCCAAAATGCACACAAGCTAGAATAACTCTTTCTCTCATTATTTTTTTCTCAAGTAGATTTAATTTTGGTCCATTGATTTTCAGAGTTACACTCTTCCTTTTTATCAAACAGGATTTTAGTAGTCTAGAGTTACAATCATAAATATTTTGATTTTGAATCAACACTCTTATGGTGCTTCTAGCTCTACCTGAAGATATTCAGACATGCTCAGTTCTGCTTTCCTTGTTGTTTCTTCTACAGCTTTCCCATTAACATATATCATAATGCATAATTGTGACATTTTATAAGCTTCCATTTATTTTTACACAGTGAATTACTTCCTTCACTCCTCTGTGAAAGCAAGACACTAACAAAGTTTCTTATTCTGTTCCTCCAGCTTATTTTCATTTCCCCTTCTCCTCAGGATGGGCTATACTTTTACTGCCACTTAAAACAAAATACAGTTTATTCCTTAGATAGTTTTAAACTATTTATAAGCCTAGGCCTCTTCCTAAATTCCTTCAGTACAGAGTTGGATAACAGGGCACAAGAATTAGCAAGCTAAGACTGACGCTGTGTTAGTGCCTGGGCCGTGCATGTTCTTTGAGAAAGCTCCTAGCTGGAGTAAGCCTGTTATCATAGATGCTTTAGTAACACTCAGATGAACAAAAAGACTTCAGCTGTTTCCCTCACCCTTTCAAATTTCAAGTCACTTTTGGCTGACATCTTACTTTATACAGAATAGAATAAATGCCTCCTACTTACCCATGTTTTTAGGGAAACTTACACATTACTACATCTTTTCATGGGGTATTCTGCTCAGGACTGCAATCTCAGAGCTGTATTTAGATATGAGATTGGGATTCAGCTGCAGCCTTCTACAAGCCTAGTAGCAGAGGCTTAAAAGAAAAGTAAATCACTTGGTATTTCCCTTCCAAGAAAGGTAGGGAGCCTGAAAATGACGATCTCTTTGTTGACATCTGATAGAGAAAGGAGAGAGAGTTGAAATGTGGTAATAGACAGGCTCATGTTTTGTTTTTCTGTGCTTGAGAAGCATTTCTCACACAAAAATACATATATTTTAGGAGGATCATAGTGTATAGCAAGCTGTACCAACTAACTATGCCTATCTGTGCCTTGGGTGAGCTGCCATTCTAATCCTAGGCGATAGCTTCTGGAACTGCAAAAAGTTCAAAAGTTTTAACCTAAAGAAAGGAGCAAGTCAGGAAATTTTGCCAAAAAACCCACGTATATGCTGTGAAGTGAGAAGGTATTTAAGAGTCTGCTGTGCTAGTGTTCTGCACTACATGTATTTTGCCTAAGAGCTAGAGACAACAGAGCTGTTAGTGAAGCTGCAGTGCTGGGAATAGCTAGTAAGGAAAGAGCAGCATGCACCACGAAATCTGTGGCTACCTAGCAAAACTTAACAACCACAGTCTGCAAGTTAAGTGTCAACGCAGGAGAAAGAAGGCAATGAGCTGATCTTGGAATTGCCTCACCAGAGGAGAAGACTGTGAACTATGGTTTTACTTTAGGCATTAAATGTACTTTGTTATCTACCTTTATAATCTTTTTCTTTCTTCCCTTTATAAAATATTGTGTGCTTATGCTTTATGTTTGCAAGAGGGCAAGTTGTAGTTTACTCCTCTGATGTTTCTGGATGGAGGCTTGAACCAGAATTTTATTAGCTATCAGAATAACATGAACCTCGTCCTCATTGCTGCCGATTGAGTCTTGTCACATGGGCTACATTTATGCAGTTTACAAAAGGATGATGCACTCAGGGTTCTTTTCTTTTTTTTTTTTTTTCTTTCTTTCTATTTATTAGGCATCTTCTTATAAAGGTCAAGCAGTGTGTGGCTTTAAGGGAAAAGGGGTAGACAATTCACAATCCATATTCCTAAAAAATTATTTACCAACATCTCTAAAGATCCTTTTATTAATAATTCATAATAAAAATATCTCTGCTCTAAGCAGCAGATTGTTAGAGATGTGAGAAGAATGGACTGAAGTTTGAATGATTAAATAATTCAAAAGTCCAAATGCAGTGCTAAGTACATGAGAAACAGATTAGTGTCAGGCCAACTGTTTTCTCCCCGTTGTTGGAGGAAGCAGTGGTGGTGATTGGATCAGAAAGGAGGAAGATGCTGTAAATGAGGATATGCACATGTGGTGAAATGATTAATGCTGGATCTAAACAGTACAGGTGTCTGGCAATTCTTGAAATGCCCAGGAAATAAATGGGATATTTATTCTCCCTGACAAGAAGAGGAAAAGTGTGTGGTTGGTTCTCCTTCTCTACAAATGAAGTGTTGAGTAAACTGTTTTGCTGATTTATTATAGTAGTATCAGCTAGCATTCCTATAGAAAAAATGTTATCATTTTCAGTATGAGCCACTATTTTAAGTATCTCTTGTTTAACCCTGAACACTAGAATTAAAAAATGCTGCAGTCATTTTGGAAAAGCAGATGGAAATGAAAGACTTCTGATATAGCTAATACCTTTTCTTTTTTTTTTTAAATACAGCAAAATAATCTTCCAGAGCCTGCACATTTTCTTATCATTTATTTTCCTAACCATTTATTCTAGTCATTTTTGAACTTGTCCTTCTGCTACATTTGTTTATTGCTCCAACATTTATTTGCTTTTATTTCAGGCCCTATTCATCCTATTATCATTATTCATTATTATTGATTATCTTTTATCATCCATTATCCTATTATCCTTCAGCCCTGTGAATAGTTTTACAGCTGGGAGTTGATTTACTGTGAAGGATCTGGAAATCAGCCACTTGGAATTCCATTTTGACAAGTTAATCTCCAGGTCACCTTGTAAGTGAGTTGTTGATCCTCATTTCATCACAAAAGAAGGGCAAGTAAACCATAGCTTGGTTTGAACTGAGAGGTTTTGCTGATAAAGTGGGATGTTGACAGAAATGGTGCTTTTGTGTGCTGTTGAAGACGAATATTAATTTTATCAATATTGTCATCCACAGTGATTTTTAAAGATAAAAATGTCTATAATTGACTGTTTAATGAATATCTTCCAATGCTTAATTACTGGTTAACTTGGATCGCTATCTTTATAAATTATTGTGTGAGATTCATCCTTGCTGCATTTCATGCATCTCAAAATAGTTACCAGAAGAAATGATTTAACCTAATATGATCTGAACTGTGCTATTAATTCTGTGTGAGTGCTAATGTGGTTCTTTGAGCGGGCTTGGGTATAACTTAGGTTGTTACTGTCCTCTGCTTGATGAAATTACTTATATTTATTATGGCTAACCAATACATCAACAGTTTGTAATGACACTGTAGCATAGCTGAAGAGAATATGCAAAAAAAAAAAAATCTATAATCCTGATGGAATCCTAAAAAGATTAAGATTTTCCCTTAAAGAATG